>NC_044566.1:99340631-99381859 GCF_007565055.1 Rhinopithecus roxellana
GCTTAATTTCCTCGACACACTGCTTTATATGGGTCCCAGAGATGCGGGGGAGGGGGGGGGGGGGGGGGGGGGGGGGGGCTGGTTTTTTTTCGTTGTTCTCTTGTTTCAAGAACTCTTTCTTTCCGTTTCATTTCGTTATGTACCCACATAGTCATTCCACAGTGTGCAGTTTCCATGTATTGAGCGGTTTTGATTGTTTCTATCCGAGTTTCTAGTGTTGGAGTTCACTGTTGTCTGAGAGAAGTTTGTTATATTGCTGGTCTTTGACATTGCTGAGGAGTGCTTTACTCCTTCCTTATGTGGTCACTTTTGAATAATGCGATTGTGCTGAGAAGAATGGATATTTCCGTTGTTTGGGGTGGAGCACAGTTCTCTAGATGTCTTTAGGTTTCCGCTTGGGGCCGAGATGAGTTCAATTCCGTCCTGAATATCTTGTTACTTTCTGTCTCGTTGATCTGTCAATGTTTACAGCGAGTGTTTGAAGTCTCCCTTATTTATTGTCTGGGAGTCTAATCTCCTTTGTAAGTCCGCTAAGGACTTGTTTATGATTCTGGTGCTCCGTATTGGGTGCATATATATTTAGGAGAGTTAGCTCTTCCTTTGAATTGATCCTCTTTACCATCATGTATGGCCTTCATTCGTTGTCTCTTTTGATCTTTGATGGTTTAAAGTCTGTTTTATCAGAGACAAGATTGCAACCACCTGCTTTTTTTTGTTTTTCCATTTGCTGGTAGATCTTCCTCGCATCCCTTATTTTGTCCTATTTATGTCTCTGCATGTGAGATGGTCTCCTGAATCACAGACTGTATTTGTCTTGACTCTTTATTCCAGTTTTGCCATCTTGTCTTTTAATTGGAGCATTTCGTCCATAACAGTTAGGTTAATATTGTTATGTTGACTTGAGCCTGGCCATATAGATTTACTGGTTTTTTTTGCTCGTTAGTTGATGCAGTTTCTTTCCCTAATCCTCGTGTCTTTACACTTTTTGCATGGTTTTTTTTTTGCGATGGCTGGTACCGTTTTGTTCCTTTTCCATGTTTAAGGCTTCCTTCACTGTCTATTGGAAGCAAGGCCGGTGGTGACAGAAAATCTCTAAGCATTTTCTTATCTGTAAGGATTTTATTTTCTCCTTCCCTGATGAAACTTAGTTTGGCTGGGATATGAAATTTCTGGGTTTAATTCCCTTTTCTTAAGAACTTGAATATTGGCCCCACTCTCTTCGGGCTTGTAGAGTTTCTGCCGAGAGATCTGCTGTAGGGCTGACTGGCTTACCTTTGGGGGTAAACCCGACTTTCCTCTCTGTCTGCCCCTACGAGTTTTCCTTCAGTTCAACTTTGGTGAATCTGGCACTTATGTGTCTTGGAGTTGCTCTTCTTGAGAGGTATCTTTGGTGGCTTTCTCTGTATTTCCTGAATTTGAATTCTGGCCTTCCCGTACTAGTTGTGGAGCGTTCTCCTGGATGATTTCCTGATAGTGTTTTTCCAACTTGTTTCCATTTCTCCCCCTCACTTTCAGGCACCCCAATCAGACGTATATTTGGTCTTTTTACGTAATCCATACTTCTGCATGCTTTGCTCATTTCTTTTCCTTTTTCTTCTTTTTTCTTTTTCTTTGTTTCTCTTCTCGCTTCAGTCTTCATTGGCATCTTCATCGCTGATCCTCTTTCTTCCGTGATCGATCGTTACGGAGCGTGTGCGATTTGTCACGTATTTCTCGTGTCCTGGTTTTTTCATCTCTGTCATTTCGTTATATCTTCTCTCTGCATAAATTAGTCTAGCGTCACTTTCTTCCACTCTTTTTTCAGCTGTTTTAGTTTCTTTGCGCGGGTAATTCATTCCTCCTTTTTAGCTCTGATAAAGTTTTGATGGACTGAATCCTTCTTTTGTTTTTTTCCTTCTCTCCTCTGTCCATTCATTCTCTGACCAGCTTGATCCGGTTGCTGGCGTGTGCGCGCTCCTTTGGCAGGGGGAGATGCGCTCTTATTTTTTGACTGTCCAGCCTTTCTTTTCTTTCTGCCTGCTCTTCCCCCACTTTGTGGTTTTATCTGTCTCTGGTCTTTGATGGTGGGTGACGTCTGATGGGTTTTTGGTATAGGTGTCCGTCCTGTTGATAGTTTTTCCCTCCTTCTGACGTCAGAAGACTGCTGGTTTGTCTGTTGTAAGAGTTGCTTGGGTCCCAACTCAGACCCTGTTGCCTGGGTATCAGCAGCAAGGTGTGCCGCAGATAGAATATTGCTGAACAGCTGAGTGTCCTGTCTGATTCTTCCTTTGGAAAGTTTCCTCTCAGGGTGTCACTCCACCCTGTGAGGTGTGGGGTGCCAGACTGCCCCTAGTGGGGGATTTCTCCACGAGGCCTACGCATCAGGGGTCAGGGACACACCTGACAGGCCGTCTGTCCGTTCTCAGAATTCTTCTCAACTCCACGTTTGGGAGATCCACGGCTCTCCCCAAGCTGCAGACAGAGTCGTTCTCATTTGCAAACCGGCTCCTCTACTTCCCCTGTTTGGTCTTTCAAGCTTGCACTGGGTCCCCAGGGTGGAGACTACAGAGACACAGGCTTCCTAATGAGCTTTCTGTTACACCCACCCAGTTCGGCTTCCCAGCGGCTTTGTTTTACCTACTTAAGCCTCAGCAATGCGGCGCCCTCCCCCAGCCGTCGCGCTGCCTGTCGGATAGATCGCGCGACTGCTGTGTTAGCAGTGAGGGAGGGCTTCGTGGCGTGGGACCCTCCCGGCCGGTGTGGGATATAATTCTCTGGTGTGCCTGTATGCTTACAGCGCAGTATTGTTGGGGGTGGGAGTTACCTGATTTTTCAAGGTGTTGGTGCTCAGTTTCCCTGGCCAGGAAACGGATCCCCTTCCCCCTTGCACTTCCAGGTGAGGGCGATGGTTCGCACCGCTTCAGCTCCCTCGCTGGTCCGGCTGCATCATCTGACTCAGCACGTTGTCCTCACTCCCTAAGTTAGATGACCCCCAGTACCTCATTGAAAATGCAGCATCACCGGGCTTCGTGTCGCTCCTGCTAGGAGTTGGAGACTGAGCTGTTCTCTTTCTTGTTTTCGCTGCGGATATTTCTTGTCGGCCCCGTAGCGTCATTGCGCTCAGCGTCCCATTATTCGAGTTTCAGAAAAGCGTGTTAGCACAACCTTGTCACGAAAGATAAATGTGTAACTCTGTGAAGTTGCATTACACCGAGCGACAATGCAGTTCTCAGAAGGCCTTTCCATTTTAGTATTGATTGATGATAGTTTCTTTTTCACCATAGCCTCTCAATGATCCAATCTAATATCCTTTGTGACCGATCCATTAACACGAGTTTAGCAAAACTGTTCCAATAAGGGAAGGGGGAAAACTATGGTGTGAGAAGTCAACATCAGAAAAGCAATCTCTCAGAACTTCTCTCCAGTATATTTGAGGATATTTCCTTTTTCACTATGGCCCCTATGAGCTCCCACATATCACTTTGCAGATTCACGAAAAGATGTTAGCCCCCCCCCCCCAAACTTGCTTTGAAGCTAAAGCGTTATACGTCGTGAGAGAATCACAGATCCACAAGAAGGAAGTTTTCTCAGTAAAGCTTCTTTTACGGTTTGACGAATGAATTTTCTATCAAGTCGCTAGGGCCTCATTGCGATCCAAAGGAAGCCCTCCCGAGTTTCCCTCAAACACGAGAGTATACGGATTGTTCCAGAACATAAGTGTACCTCTGTGAGAGAATTCACACATTAAGAAGGTTCTACAAACTTGTTCTAGTCTTTTCATCTGTGGATTTCCCTTTGTCACAGCAAGCTTCATGCGTATAAGTATCCTAATTGCAGAATTCCAGAAAACTGGTGTGAACAAACAGGAACACTGAAGAGAAACGAGGTTGAACTCTGGTGAGGTTGCATTCATTCCACACATGCGAATGAGTTTCCTCAGAAGCTTTCTTTCAGTTGATCATCATGTGAGACTTTCCTTTTTCACCATAGCACCTCATGAGATCCCAAATATACCTTTGCAGATACCAAATACACAGTGGTGTAGCAAATGTTCCAGAAGGGAAGGGTGATAACTCTGTGTGATGACATTCACAACTCGAAAGCAATACTCTCAGGAAGCTTCTCTGCTAGTATTACTGTAGTGAATATTATCCTGTTCACCAGGCCCCTGATGGGGCTCCCAAATATCTACTTTCAGATTCCACCGAAAGAGTTTAGCAAACGGCTTCCTGCGAGCTTTATCATGTCTTGTGAAATGAACTCACAGATCCGAAGACGATTCTCAGTAGCTTCTTCCTTTCTTGAATGGATGACTTTCTTCAGTGCTAGGCTGAATGCGATCCAGAGTCCGTCGGTTCCGCAAAATACAGTGTAACTGTACTGCTGTACGAAAACATAATGTATAACTCTGTGAGAGGAATTCACAATCACCAAGAAGTTTCTAAGAAAGCTTCTTTTCTATTTTCATCTGGGATATTTTTTTTCCCATGTAAGCGTTATTGTACATGAACTATCCAGTTGCAATCCAGAACCTGTGTTACAGACTGAATCACGAAGGAGGCAAACGTGTAACTTCGTGGGTTGCATTCCACACATCGTGTCAGTTTCTCACAGAAGGCTCTTCTTTCAGTTGATTGAGTATGCCTTTTACTCCGTGAGGCTTTCCATTTATCACTTTTTTTTTTCAACAACGAGCCTAAAAACAGTTCCGAATATACTTGCAGAATCCCGACAGAAGTGGCAATGTGTTCAAGGGTATTGGTGATGAAGTCACACATCAGCAAGAATCTCTCAGTAACTTACTCTAGCTCGTTATTCTGAGTGAGTACTTTCCTTTTTAACATGGGACCCACTTGGGCTCCCAAATCATCATTTGCAGATCCACGAAAAATGATTGTTATGAACTAGTCTTCCTGAAGTACTTATAACGTCTGTGAGAGGAATTCTAATCACAAAGAAGTATTCTCAGAAAAGCTTCTTTCACGTTTGTCAACTGCGATGGAATTCTTTACAGCGTAGCCTCAGGTTGATCAAAGAAGTCCTTTAGTCCTCAAACGACAGTTGATAATGGACTGCTCATGAACATAGGTATAACCTTTGAGAGAATTCACACAATCAACCAAGAAGTTTCTAAAAGCCGTTCTTCAGTTTATGAGGATATTTCCTTTGCACCAAGTTCATTGTGATATGGAATATCCCTTTGCAGATTCCCACCAGAAAAAATGTGTTAGCAAACTGAACACTGAAGAGAAACGTGTAAACTCGTGAGGTGCATCACACAATTGCAAAGTGAGCTTTTCTCAGAAGTTATGCTTTCTAGTTTGATCGTGAGGATTCTTTCCAGTTTTCACCTAGCACTCATGCGCATCCTAAATAATACTTGCAGAATCCAAAAGATCCAACAAGTTAGGCAAAATGTTCACAGAAGGGAAGGTGGACGCTGTTGATAGTCACCTCAGAAAAGCAATCTCTCAGAAGCTTCCTCTAGTTATTATGTGAGGATTATTTCCTTTTTCATCACATGGGCCCTATGGCTCCCAAATTCACTTTCCATATTCCAAGAAAAGAGTTTTTTACCCCCTTCCTGAAGTCTAGTTAATAATGCTGTGAGAAGAACTCACATGTCAGAAAGAGTTTCTCATACAGCTTCTTCATGTTTGACGATGAAATTGTCTTCATCAGCGTAGCCTCATGCATCCAAGGAAGCCCTCTCAGGTACCTCAAAACAGTGTTTAATGGCTGCTCCACGAACATAGTGTAACTCTTTGAGGATGAATTCACACTCAACCAAGAAGTGTCTAAGAAAGCTTCGTTTTCTTGTTTTCTTTTTTTTTTTATTATGAGTATACTGTAAGTTCTAGGGTAACCATGGGCATACGTGCAGTGTTACATATAGACTTATGCCATTTGTGTGCTGTTGCACCCATCCGCTTCAGCACCCATCATTCTAGCATTTATATCAGTGTATAATCCCGAATGCAATCCCTCCCCTCCCCCCCTCCCCCTACCTGATAGGCCCCAGTGGCTGATGTCCCTTCCCCGGGATTCCAAGGATTTCATTGTTTCAGTCACCTATGAGTGATACATGCGGTTTTGGTTTTCGGCATTCTTTTGATAGTTTGCTAAGAGTGATGGTTTCCCAGCTGCACCATGTCCCTACAAGGCGCAAACTCATCCTTTTTATGCTGCATAGTATTCCATGTTGAATATTTGCCACCTTTTTCTTATCCATTTCGTTCACGAATGGACAATTTGGGTTGATTCCAGGTCTTTGCTAGTGTGAATAGTCCGCAATAACATACCGTGTACTGTGTCTTTGTAGTAGAAAATTTATAATCCTTTGGGTATATACCCTATTGGGCGGCTGGGTCTATGGTACTCTAGTTCTAGAATCCTTGAGGAATTGCCACATGTTTTCCTAATGGTTGAACTAGTTTACAATCCCACCAACAAGTGTAAAAGTGTTCCTATTTCTCCACATCCTCTCCAACACCTGTTGTTTCCTGACTTCTTAATGATTGCCATTCTAACTGGTGTGAGATGGTATCTCATTGTGGTTTTGATTTGCATTTCTCTGATGGCGAGTGACGATGAGCATTTTTACATGTGTCTGTTGGCTGTATGAATATCTTCTTTGAGAAATGTCTGTTCATATCCTTTCCCCACTTTTTGATGGGGTTGTTTGTTTTTTTCTCGTATATTTGTTTGAGTTCTTTGTCGATTCTGGATATTAGCCCTTTGTCAGATGAGTAGGTTGCAAAAATTTTCTCCCATTCTGTAGGTTGCCTGTTCACTCTGATGGTAGTTTCTTTTGCTGTGCAAAAGCTCTTTAGTTTAATTAGATCCCATTTGTCAATTTTGCTTTTGCTGCCGTTGCTTTTGGTGTTTTAGACATGAACACATGCCTATGCCTATGCCTTGCCATGCCTATGACCTGAATGGTACTACCTAGATTTTCTCCTAGGGTTTTTATGGTATTAGGTCTAACATTTAAGTCTCTAATCCATCTTGAATTAATCTTCGTATAAGGGGTAAGGAAAGGATCCAGTTTCAGCTTTCTACTTATGGCTAGCCAATTTTCCCAGCACCATTTATTAAATAGGGAATCCTTTCCCCATTTCTTGTTTCTCTCAGATTTGTCAAAGATCAGATGGCTGTAGATGTGCGGTATTATTTCTGAGGACTCTGTTCTGTTCCATTGGTCTATAGCTCTGTTTTGGTACCAGTACCATGCTGTTTTGGTTACTGTAGCCTTGTAGTATAGTTTGAAGTCAGGTAGCGTGACGCCTCCAGCTTTGTCCTTTTGACTTAGGATTGTCTTGGCAATGCGGGCTCTTTTTTGGTTCCATATGAACTTTAAAGCAGTTTTTCCAATTCTGTGAAGAAACTCATTGGTAGCTTGATGGGGATGGCATTGAATCTATAAATAACCTTGGGGAGTATGGCCATTTTCACGATATTGATTCTTCCTATCCATGAGCATGGTATGTTCTTCCATTTGTTTGTGTCCTCTTTGATTTCACTGAGACGTGGTTTGTAGTTCTCCTTGAAGAGGTCCTTGACATCCCTTGTAAGCTGGATTCCTAGGTATTTTATTCTCTTTGAAGCAATTGTGAATGGAAGTTCATTCCTGATTTGGCTCTCTGCTTGTCTGTTACTGGTGTATAAGAATGCTTGTGATTTTTGCACATTAATTTTGTATCCTGAGACTTTGCTGAAGTTGCTTATCAGCTTAAGGAGATTTTGGGCTGAGACGATGGGGTTTTCTAAATATACAATCATGTCATCTGCAAACAGGGACAATTTGACTTCTTCTTTTCCTAACTGGATACCCTTGATTTCTTTCTCTTGCCTGACTGCCCTAGCCAGAACTTCCAACACTATGTTGAATAGGAGTGGTGAGAGAGGGCATCCCTGTCTTGTGCCAGTTTTCAAAGGGAATTTTTCCAGTTTTTGCCCATTCAGTATGATATTAGCTGTGGGTTTGTCATAAATAGCTCTTATTATTTTGAGGTACGTTCCATCAATACCGAATTTATTGAGCGTTTTTAGCATGAAGGGCTGTTGAATTTTGTCAAAAGCCTTTTCTGCATCTATTGAGACAATCATGTGGTTCTTGTCTTTGGTTCTGTTTATATGCTGGATTACAGTTTATTGATTTGCGAATGTTGAACCAGCCTTGCATCCCAGGGATGAAGCCCACTTAATCATGGTGGATAAGCTTTTTGATGTGCTGCTGAATCCGGTTTGCCAGTATTTTATTGAGAATTTTTGCATCAATGTTCATCAGGGATATTGGTCTAAAATTCTCTTTTTTTGTTGTGTCTCTGCCAGGCTTTGGTATCAGGATGATGTTGGCCTCATAAAATGAGTTAGGGAGGATTCCCTCTTTTTCTATTGATTGGAATAGTTTCAGAAGGAATGGTACCAGCTCCTCCTTGTACCTCTGGTAGAATTCAGCTGTGAATCCATCTGGTCCTGTGCTTTTTTGGTGGGTAGGCTATTAATTGTTGCCTCAATTTCAGAGCCTGCTATTGGTCTATTCAGGGATTCAACTTCTTCCTGGTTTAGCCTTGGGAGAGTGTAAGTGTCCAGGAAATTATCCATTTCTTCTAGATTTTCTAGTTGATTTGCGTAGAGGCGTTTATAGTATTCTCTGATGGTAGTTTGTATTTCTGTGGGGTCAGTGGTGATATCCCCTTTATCATTTTTTATTGCATCTATTTGATTCCTCTCTCTTTTCTTCTTTATTAGCCTTGCTAGCGGTCTGTCAATTTTGTTGATCTTTTCAAAAAACCAACTCCTGGATTCATTGATTTTTTGGAGGGTTTTTTGTGTCTCTGTCTCCTTCAGTTCGGCTCTGATCTTAGTTATTTCTTGCCTTCTGCTAGCTTTTGAATGTGTTTGCTCTTGCCTCTCTAGTTCTTTTAATTGTGATGTTAGAGTGTCAATTTTAGATCTTTCCTGCTTTCTCTTGTGGGCATTTAGTGCTATAAATTTCCCTCTACACACTGCTTTAAATGTGTCCCAGAGATTCTGGTATGTTGTATCTTTGTTCTCATTGGTTTCAAAGAACATCTTTATTTCCGCTTTCATTTCGTTATGTACCCAGTAGTCATTCAGGAGCAGGTTGTTCAGTTTCCATGTAGTTGAGCGGTTTTGATTGAGTTTCTTAGTCCTGAGTTCTAGTTTGATTGCACTGTGGTCTGAGAGACAGTTTGTTATAATTTCTGTTCTTGTACATTTGCTGAGGAGTGCTTTACTTCCAATTATGTGGTCACTTTTGGAATAAGTGCGATGTGGTGCTGAGAAGAATGTATATTCCGTTGATTTGGGGTGGAGAGTTCTATAGATGTCTATTAGGTCCGCTTGGTGCAGAGATGAGTTCAATTCCTGGATATCCTTGTTAACTTTCTGTCTCGTTGATCTGTCTAATGTTGACAGCGGAGTGTTGAAGTCTCCCATTATTATTGTATGGGAGTCTAAGTCTCTTTGTAAGTCTCTAAGGACTTGCTTTATGAATCTGGGTGCTCCTGTATTGGGTGCATATATATTTAGGAGAGTTAGCTCTTCCTGTTGAATTGATCCCTTTACCATCATGTAATGGCCTTCTTTGTCTCTTTTGATCTTTGATGGTTTAAAGTCTGTTTTATCAGAGACAAGGATTGCAACCCCTGCTTTTTTTTGTTTTCCATTTGCTTGGTAGATCTTCCTCCATCCCTTTATTTTGATCCTATGTATGTCTCTGCATGTGAGATGGGTCTCCTGAATACAGCAGACTGATGGGTCTTGACTCTTGATCCAGTTTGCCAGTCTGTGTCTTTTAATTGGAGCATTTCGTCCATTAACATTTAAGGTTAATATTGTTATGTGTGAACTTGATCCTGCCATTATGATATTAACTGGTTATTTTGCTCGTTAGTTGATGCAGTTTCTTCCTAGCCTCGATGGTCTTTACATTTTGGCATGTTTTTGCGATGGCTGGTACCGGTTGTTCCTTTCCATGTTTAGGGCTTCCTTCAGGGTCTCTTGTAAGGCAGGCCTGGTGGTGACAAAATCTCTAAGCATTTGCTTATCTGTAAAGGATTTTATTTCTCCTTCACTGATGAAACTTAGTTTGGCTGGATATGAAATTCTGGGTTTAAAATTCTTTTCTTTAAGAACGTTGAATATTGGCCCCCACTCTCTTCTGGCTTGTAGAGTTTCTGCCGAGAGATCTGCTGTTAGTCTGATGGGCTTCCCTTTGTGGGTAACCCGACCTTTCTCTCTGGCTGCCCTTAAGATTTTTTCCTTCATTTCAACTTTGGTGAATCTGGCAATGATGTGTCTTGGAGTTGCTCTTCTGGAGGAGTATCTTTGTGGCGTTCTCTGTATTTCCTGAATTTGAATGTTGGCCTGCCCTACTAGGTTGGGGAAGTTCTCCTGGATGATTTCCTGAAGAGTGTTTTCCAACTTGGTTCCATTTTCCCCCTCACTTTCAGGCACCCCAATCAGACGTAGATTTGGTCTTTTTACGTAATCCCATACTTCTTGCAGGCTTTGCTCATTTCTTTTTCTTCTTTTTTCTTTTGGTTTCTCTTCTCGCTTCATTTCATTCATTTGATCTTCAATCGCTGATACTCTTTCTTCCAGTTGATCGAGTCGGTTACGAAGCTTGTGCATTTGTCACGTATTTCTCGTGTCATGGTTTTCATCTCTGTCATTTCGTTTATAATCTGCTCTGCATTAATTAGTCTAGCTGTCAATTCTTCCACTCTTTTTCTAGATGTTTAGTTTCTTTGCGCTGGGTACGTAATTCCTCCTTTAGCTCTGATAAGTTTGATGGACTGAAGCCTTCTTCTCTCCTCTCGTCCAAGTCATTCTCTGACCAGCTTTGATCCGTTGCTGGCGATGGGCTGCGCTCCTTTGCAGGGGGAGATGCGCTCTTATTTTTTGAATTTCCAGCTTTTCTGCCCTGCTTCTTCCCCATCTTTGTGGTTTTATCTGTCTCTGGTCTTTGATGGTGGTGACGTACTGATGGGGTTTTGGTATAGGTGTCCTTCCTGTTTGATAGTTTTCCTTCTGACAGTCAGAAGGACTGTCTGTTGGTCTGTTGGAGATTGCTTGAGGTCCACTCCAGACCCTGTTTGCCTGGGTATCAGCAGCAGAGGTTGCCGAAGATAGAATATTGCTGAACAGCGAGTGTACCTGTCTGATTCTTCCTTTGGAAGTTTCCTCTCAGGGGTGTACTCCACCCTGTGAGGTGTGGGGTGCCAGACTGCCCCTAGTGGGGGATTTCTCCCAGCTAGGCTACTCAGGGGTCAGGGACACACCTGAGCAGGCAGTCTGTCCGTTCTCAGATCTCAACCTCCACGTTGGGAGATCCACGGCTCTCCCCAAAGCTGTCAGACAGAGTCGTTCGCATTTGCACCGGCTCCTGCTACTTCCCCTGTTGGTCTTCAGCTGTGCGCTGTCCCCAGAGGTGGAGACTACAGAGACAGGCAGGCTTCCATGAGCTGCTGTGAGCTCCACCCAGTTCGAGCTTCCCAGCGGCTTTGTTTACCTACTTAAGCCTCAGCAATGGCGGGCGCCCCTCCCCCAGCCTCGCTGCTGCCTTGCGGATAGATCGCGGCAGACTGCTGTGTTAGCAGTGAGGGAGGCTTCGTGGGCGTGGGACCCTCCCGGCCAGGTGTGGGATATATTCTCCTGGTGTGCCTGTATGCTTACAGCGCAGTATTGGGGTGGGAGTTACCCGATTTTCCAGGTGTTGTGTGTCTCAGTTTCCCTGGCTAGGAAAACGGATCCCCTTCCCCCTTGCGCTTCCAGGTGAGGCGATGGTTCGCCCTGCTTCAGCTCTCGCTGGTCAGGCTGCAGCAGCTGACCAGCACCGATTGTCCGGCACTCCCTAGTGAGATGACCCCAGTACCTCAGTTGAAAATGCAGAAATCACCGGTCTTCTGTGTCGCTCGCGCTAGGAGTTGGAGACTGGAGCTGTTCTCTTTCTTGTTTTCATCTGCGGATATTTCCTTTGTCCCTGTAAGGTTCATTGCGCTATGAAGTATCTAATTGCAGATTTCCAGAAAACTGTGTTAACAAACTGATCACTGAAGAGAAAAGTGTAACTCTGTGAGTAGCATTCACACATGGCAATGCAGTTTCTAGGAAACCTTCTCTTTAGTTATTATGTGAGGATGTTTCCTTTTTCACCATAGCCCTCAATGAGCTCCAAAATATACTTTTGCAGAATCCATGACAACAGTGTTAGCAAACTGTTCCAAGAAGGGAAGGGTGGAACTCTGTGTGAGGAAGTCATACATCAGAAAGCAATCTCTCAGAAAGCTTCTCTCTAGTTATTATGTGAGGATATTTCGTTTTTCACCATGGACCCCTATGGGCTCCCAAATATCAATTTCCAGATTCCACGAAAAGAGTGTTAGAAAACTGCTTCCTGAAGTCTAAGTTATAAGTCTGTGAGATGAACTCACAGATCAGAAGGAAGTTTCTCGGAAAGCTTCTTTCACGTTTTGAACGGATGAAATTTCCTTCATCAGCGTAGGCCTCATTGCGATCCAAGGAAGCCCTTCTCAGCTTCCTCAAAGAGAGTGTTAACGGACTGCTCCACGAAACATAAGTGTAACTCTGTGAGATGAATTCACACATTAAAAAGAAGTTTCTAAGAAACTTTCTTTCTTGTTTTCATCTGTGGATATTTCCTTTGTCACCGTAAGGTTCATTGCGGTATGAAGTATCTAATTGCAGATTTCCAGAAAACTGTGTTAACAAACTGATCACTGAAGAGAAAAGTGTAACTCTGTGAGTTGCATTCACACATGGAGATGAAGTTTCTCAGAAACCTTCTCTTTAGTTATTATGTGAGGACATTTCCTTTTTCACCATAGCCCTCAATGAGCTCCCAAATATACCTTTGCAGAATCCACTACAACAGTGTTATCAAACTGTTCCAAGAAGGGAAGGGTGGAACTCTGTGTGATGAAGTCACACTTCAGAAAGCAATCTCTCAGAAAGCTTCTCTCTAGTTATTATGTGAGGATATTTCCTTTTTCACCATGGGCCCCAATGGGCTCCCAAATATCACTTTCCAGATTCCACGAAAAGAGTGTTAGCAAACTGCTTCCTGAAGTCTAAGTTATATGTCTGTGAAATGAACTCAGAGATCAGAAAGAAGTTTCTCAGAAAGCTTCTTTCAAGTTTTGAACGGATGAAATTTCCTTTATCAGCGTAGGCCTCAATGCGATCCAAGGAAGCCCTTCTCAGGTTCCTCAAAGACAGTGTTAATGGACTGCTCCAGGAAACAAAAGTGTAACTCTGTGAGATGAATTCACACATCACCAATGCGTTTCTAAGAAAGCTTCTTTCTAGTTTTGATATGTGGATATTTCCTTTGTCACGGTAAGGTTCATTGCACTATGAAGTATCTATTTGCAGATTACCAGAAAACTGTGTTAACAGACTGATCAATGAAGAGAAACGTGTAACTCTGTGAGGTGCATTCAAACATGGTAATGCAGTTTCTCAGAAAACTTCTTTTTAGTTATTATGTGAGGATATTTCCTTTTTCACCATAGCCCTCAGTGAGCTCCCAAATATAACTTTGCAGAATCCACGACAACAGTGTTAGCAAACTGTTCCAAGAAGGAAGGGTGGAACTCTGTGTGATGAAGTCACACTTCAGAAAGCAATCTCTCAGAAAGCTTCTCTCTTGTTATTATGTGAGTATATTTTCTTTTGCAGCATGGGCCCCTATGGGCTCCCAAGTATCACTTTCCAGAATCCACGAAAAGAGTGTTCGTAACCTGCTTCCTGAAGTCTAAGTTATAAGTCTGTGAGATGAAGTCACAGATCAGAAAGAAGTTTCCAAGATAGCTTCTTTGTAGTTTTCACCTGTGGATATTTCCTTTGTCACTATAAGGTTCATTGCACTAAGAAGTATCTAATAGCAGAAGTCCAGAAAACTGTGTTAACAAACTGATCACTGAAGAGAAACCTGTAAATCTATGAGTTGCATTCACACATGGCAACGCCGTTTCTCAGAAAGCTTCTCTTTAGTTATTATATGAGGATATGTCCTTTTTCACCATAGCCCATAATGAGCTCCCAAATATACCTCTGCGGATTCCACGACAACAGTGTTAGCAAACTGTTCCAAGAAGGGAAGGGTGAAACTCTGTGTGATGAAGTCACACATCAGAAAGCAATCTCTCAGAAAGATTCTATCTAGTTATTATGTGAGGATATTTCCTTTTGCATGGGCTCCTATGGGCTCCCAAATATCACTTTCCAGATGCCACGAAAAGAGTGTTAGCAAACTGCTTCCTGAAATCTAAGTTATAAGACTGTGAGATTAACTCACATATCAGAAAGAAGTTTCTCAGAAAGCTTCTTTCACGTTTTGACCGGTTGAAATTTCCTTTATCAGCGTAGGCCTCAATGCGATCCAAAGAAGCCCTTCTCAGGTTCCTCAAAGACAGTGTTAATCGACTGCTACACGATACATAAGTGTAACTTTGTGAGATGTATTCACACATCACCAGGAGGTTTCCAAGAAAGATTCTTTCTAATTTTCACGTTTGGATATTTCCTTTGTCACCGTAAGGTTCATTGCGCTATGAAGTATCTAATTGCAGATATCCAGAAATCTGTGTTCACAAACTGATCACTGAAGAGAAACGGGTAACTCTGTGAGTTGCATTCACGCATGGCTACGCAGTTTCTCAGAACGCTTCTCTTTAGTTCCTATGTGAGTATGTTTCCTTTTTCACCATAGCCCTCAATGAGCTCCCAAATATACGTCTGCAGAATCCCCGACAACACTGTTAGCAAAGTGTTCCAAGAAGGGAAGTGTGGAACTCTGTGTGATGAAGTCACACATCAGAAAGCAATCTCTCAGAAAGCTTCTCTCTAGTTATTGAGTGAAGATATTTCCGTGTTCACCATGGGCCCCTACGGGCTCCCAAATATCACTTTCCAGATTACACGAAAAGAGTGTTCGCAAACTGCTTCCTGAAGTCAAAGTTATAAGTCTGTGAGATGAACTCACAGATCAGAAAGAAGTTTCTCAGAAAGGTTCTTTCACGTTCTGAACGGATGAAATTCCCTTTAGCAGCGTAGACCTCAATGTGATCCAAAGTAGCCCTTCTCAGGTTCCTCAACGACAGTGTTAATGGACTGCTCCACGAAACATAGGTGTAACTCTGTGAGATGAACTCACACCTCACCAAGAAGTTTCAAGGAAAGCTTCTTTCTAGTTTTCATCTGAGGATGTTTCCTATGACACCGTAAGCTTCATTTTGCTAAGAAATATCCCGAGGCAGATATCCAGAAAACTATGTTAGCAAACGGATCACTGAAGAGAAACCTGTAACTCTGTGAGTTGCATTCACACATGGCAACGTCGTTTCTCAGAAAGCTTCTCTTTAGTTACTATGTGAGTATATTTCCTTTTTCACCGTAGCCCTCAATGTGCTCCCAAATATACTTCTGCAGAATCCACGACAACAGTGTTAGCAAACTGTTCCAAGAAGGGAAGGGTGGAACTGCGTGTGATAAAGTCACACAACAGAAAGCAATGTCTCAGAAACCTTCTCTCTAGTTGTTATTTGAGGATATTTCCTTTTTCACCATGGGCCCCTATTGGCTCCCAAATATCACTTTCCAGATTCCACGAAAAGAGTGTTAGCGAACTGCTTCCTGATGTCTAAGTTATAAGTCTGTGAGATGAACTCACAGATCAGAAAGAAGTTTCTCAGAAAGCTTCTTTCACGTTTTGAACAGATGAAATTTCCATTATCAGCCTAGGCCTCAAAGCGATCGAAGGAACCCCTTCTCAGGTTCCTCAAAGACAGTGTCAACGGACTGCTCCACGAAACATAAGTGTAACTAAGTGAGATGAATTCACACATCACCCAGAAATTTCTAAGAAAGCTTCTTTCTAGTTTTCATTTGTGGATATTTCCTTTGTCACCGTAAGGTTCATTGCGCTATGAAGTATCTAAATGCAGATTTCCAGAAAAATGTGTTAACAAACTTATCACTGAAGAGAAACGTGTAACTCTATGAGTTGCATTCACGCATGGCAATGTAGTATCTCAGAAAGCTTCTCTTTAGTTATTATTTGAGGATATTACCTTTTTCACCGTAGCCCTCAATGAGCTCCCAATTATACCTCTGCAGAGTATACGACAACAGTGTTAGCAAACTGTTCCAAGAAGGGAAGGGTGGAACTCTGTGTGATGAAGTCACACTTCAGAAAGCAATCTCTCAGAAAGCTTCTCTCTAGTTATTATGTGAGGATAGTTTCTTTTTCACCATGGGCCCCAATGGGTTGCCGAATATCACTTTCCAGAAGCCACGAAAAGTGTGTTCGCTAACTGCTTCCTGAAGTCTACGTTATAAGCCTGTGAGATGAACTCACAGATCAGAAAGAAGTTTCTCAGAAAGCTTCTTTCACGTTTTAAACGGATGAAATTTCCATTATCAGCGTAGGCCTCAATGCGATCCAAGAAGCCCTTCTCAGGTTCCTCAAAGACAGTGTTATTGGGCTGCTCCACGAAACATAAGTGTAACTCTGGAAAATGAATTCACACATGACCAAGAATTTTCTAAGAAAGCTTCTTTCTAGTTTTCATCTGTGGATACTTCCTTTGTCACTGTAAGGTTCATTGCGCTGTGAAGTATCTAATTGCAGATTTCCAGAAAACTGTGTTAACAAACTGATCACTGAAGAGAAACCTGTAACTCGGTGAGTTGCATTCACACATGGCAACGTCGTTTCTCAGAAAGCTTCTCTTTAGTTACTATGTGAGTATATTACCTTTTTCACCGTAGCCCTAAATGAGCTCCCAAATATACTTCTGCAGAATCCACGACAACAGTGTTAGCAAACTGTTACAAGAAGGGAAGGGTGGAACTCTGTGTGATGAAGTCACACATCAGAAAGCAATCTCTCAGAAAGCTTCTCTCCAGTTATTATGTGAGGATATTTCCTTTTTGACCATGGGTCCCTATGGGCTCCCAAATATCTCTTTCCAGAATCCACCAAAAGAGTTTTAGGAAAGTGCTTCCTGAAGTCTAAGATATAAGTCTGTGAGATGAAATCACAGATCAGAAAGAAGTTTCTTAGAAAGCTTCTTTCACGTTTTGAACGGATGAAATTTCTGTTATCAGAGTAGGCCTCAATGCGATCCACGGAAGCCCTTCTCAGGTTCCTCAAAGACAGTGTTATTGGGCTGCTCCACGAAACATAAGTGTAACTCTGGAAAATGAATTCACACATGACCAAGAATTTTCTAAGAAAGCTTCTTTCTAGTTTTCATCTGTGGATACTTCCTTTGTCACTGTAAGGTTCATTGCGCTGTGAAGTATCTAATTGCAGATTTCCAGAAAACGTCGTTAGCAAACTGATCACTGAAGAGAAACCTGTAACTCTGTGAGTTGCATTCACACATGGCAACGTCGTTTCTCAGAAAGCTTCTCTTTAGTTACTATGTGAGTATATTTCCTTTTTCACCGTAGCCCTCAATGTGCTCCCAAATATACTTCTGCAGAATCCACGACAACAGTGTTAGCAAACTGTTCCAAGAAGGGAAGGGTGGAACTGCGTGTGATAAAGTCACACAACAGAAAGCAATGTCTCAGAAACCTTCTCTCTAGTTGTTATTTGAGGATATTTCCTTTTTCACCATGGGCCCCTATTGGCTCCCAAATATCACTTTCCAGATTCCACGAAAAGAGTGTTAGCGAACTGCTTCCTGATGTCTAAGTTATAAGTCTGTGAGATGAACTCACAGATCAGAAAGAAGTTTCTCAGAAAGCTTCTTTCACGTTTTGAACAGATGAAATTTCCTTTATCAGCATAGGCCTCAATGCGATCGAAGGAACCCCTTCTCAGGTTCCTCAAAGACAGTGTCAACGGACTGCTCCACGAAACATAAGTGTAACTAAGTGAGATGAATTCACACATCACCCAGAAATTTCTAAGAAAGCTTCTTTCTAGTTTTCATTTGTGGATATTTCCTTTGTCACCATAAGGTTCATTGCGCTATGAAGTATCTAAATGCAGATTTCCAGAAAAATGTGTTAACAAACTGATCACTGAAGAGAAACGTGTAACTCTATGAGTTGCATTCACGCATGGCAATGTAGTATCTCAGAAAGCTTCTCTTTAGTTATTATTTGAGGATATTACCTTTTTCACCGTAGCCCTCAATGAGCTCCCAATTATACCTCTGCAGAGTATACAACAACAGTGTTAGCAAACTGTTCCAAGAAGGGAAGGGTGGAACTCTGTGTGATGAAGTCACACTTCAGAAAGCAATCTCTCAGAAAGCTTCTCTCTAGTTATTATGTAAGGATAGTTTCTTTTTCACCATGGGCCCCAATGGGTTGCCGAATATCACTTTCCAGAAGCCTCGAAAAGTGTGTTCGCTAACTGCTTCCTGAAGTCTACGTTATAAGCCTGTGAGATGAACTCACAGATCAGAAAGAAGTTTCTCAGAAAGCTTCTTTCACGTTGTAAACGGATGAAATTTCCATTATCAGCGTAGGACTCAATGCGATCCAAGAAGCCCCTCTCAGGTTCCTCAAAGACAGTGTTATTGGGCTGCTCCATGAAACATAAGTGTAACTCTGGAAAATGAATTCACACATGACCAAGAAGTTTCTAAGAAAGCTTCTTTCTAGTTTTCATCTGTGGATACTTCCTTTGTCACTGTAAGGTTCATTGCGCTGTGAAGTATCTAATTGCAGATTTCCAGAAAACTGTGTTAACAAACTGATCACTGAAGGGAAACCTGTAACTCTGTGAGTTGCATTCACACATGGCAACGTCGTTTCTCAGAAAGCTTCTCTTTAGTTACTATGTGAGTATATTACCTTTTTCACCGTAGCCCTAAATGAGCTCCCAAATATACTTCTGCAGAATCCACGACAACAGTGTTAGCAAACTGTTACAAGAAGGGAAGGGTGGAACTCTGTGTGATGAAGTCACACATCAGAAAGCAATCTCTCAGAAAGCTTCTCTCCAGTTATTATGTGAGGATATTTCCTTTTTGACCATGGGTCCCTATGGGCTCCCAAATATCTCTTTCCAGAATCCACCAAAAGAGTTTTAGGAAAGTGCTTCCTGAAGTCTAAGATATAAGTCTGTGAGATGAAATCACAGATCAGAAAGAAGTTTCTTAGAAAGCTTCTTTCACGTTTTGAACGGATGAAATTTCTGTTATCAGAGTAGGCCTCAATGCGATCCACGGAAGCCCTTCTCAGGTTCCTCAAAGACAGTGTTATTGGGCTGCTCCACGAAACATAAGTGTAACTCTGGAAAATGAATTCACACATGACCAAGAATTTTCTAAGAAAGTTTCTTTCTAGTTTTTATCTGTGGATACTTCCTTTGTCACTGTAAGGTTCATTGCGCTGTGAAGTATCTAATTGCAGATTTCCAGAAAACGTCGTTAGCAAACTGATCACTGAAGAGAAACCTGTAAGTCTGTGAGTTGCATTCACACATGGCAACGTCGTTTCTCAGAAAGCTTCTCTTTAGTTACTATGTGAGTATATTTCCTTTTTCACCGTAGCCCTCAATGTGCTCCCAAAAATACTTCTGCAGAATCCACGACAACAGTGTTAGCAAACTGTTCCAAGAAGGGAAGGGTGGAACTGTGTGTGATAAAGTCACACAACAGAAAGCAATGTCTCAGAAACCTTCTCTCTAGTTATTATTTGAGGATATATCCTTTTTCACCATGGGCCCCTATTGGCTCCCAAATGTCACTTTCCAGATTCCACGAAAAGAGTGTTAGCGAACTGCTTCCTGATGTCTAAGTTATAAGTCTGTGAGATGAACTCACAGATCAGAAGGAAGTTTCTCAGAAAACTTCTTTCACGTTTTGAACGGTTGAAATTTCCTTTATAAGCGTAGGCCTCAATGCGAACCATGGAAGCCCTACTCAGGTTTCTCAAAGACAGTGATAATGGGCTGCTCCACGAAACATAAGTGTAACTCTGGAAAATGAATTCACACATGACCAAGAAGTTTCTAAGAAAGCTTCTTTCTAGTTTTCATCTGTGGATATTTCCTTTGTCACTGCAAGGTTCATTGCGCGATGAAGTATCTAATTGCAGATTTCCAGAAATCTGTGTTCACAAACTGATCACTGAAGAGAAACGGGTAACGCTGTGAGTTGCATTCATAGATGGCAACGAAGTTTCTCAGAAAGCTTCTCTTTAGTTATTTTGTGAGTATATTTCCTTTTTCACCATATCCCTCAATGAGCTCCCAATATTCCTTTGCAGAATTCACGACAACAGTGTTAGCAAACTGTTACAAGAAGGGAAGGGTAGAACTCTGTGTGATGAAGTCACACATCAGAAAGCAATCTCTCAGAAAGCTTCTTTCCAGTTATTATGTGAGGATATTTCCTTTTTGACCATGGGCCCCTATGGGCTCTCAAATATCACTTTCCATAATCCACTGAAAGAGTTTTAGGAAAGTGCTTCCTGAAGTCTAAGTTATAAGTCTGTGAGATGAAATCACAGATCAGAAGGAAGTTTCTCAGAAAACTCTTTCACGTTTTGAACGGTTGAAATTTCCTTCATCAGCGTAGGCCTCAATGCGATCCAAGAAGCCCTTCTCAGGTTCCTGAAAGACAGTGTTAATGGACTGCTCCACGAAACATAAGTGTAACTCTCTGAGATGAATTCACACATCACCAAGAAGTTTCTAAGAAAGCTACTTTGTAGTTTTCATGTGAATATATTTCCTTTGTCACCGTAAGTTTCATTGGGCTATGAATTATCTAATTGCAGATTTCCAGAAAACTGTGTTAACAAACTGATCACTGAAGAGAAACGTGTAACTCTGTGAGTTGCATTCACGCATGGCTACGCAGTTTCTCAGAACGCTTCTCTTTAGTTCCTATGTGAGTATGTTTCCTTTTTCACCATAGCCCTCAATGAGCTCCCAAATATACGTCTGCAGAATCCCCGACAACACTGTTAGCAAAGTGTTCCAAGAAGGGAAGTGTGGAACTCTGTGTGATGAAGTCACACATCAGAAAGCAATCTCTCAGAAAGCTTCTCTCTAGTTATTGAGTGAAGATATTTCCGTGTTCACCATGGGCAAATACGGGCTCCCAAATATCACTTTCCAGATTACACGAAAAGAGTGTTCGCAAACTGCTTCCTGAAGTCAAAGTTATGAGTCTGTGAGATGAACTCACAGATCAGAAAGAAGTTTCTCAGAAAGGTTCTTTCACGTTCTGAACGGATGAAATTCCCTTTAGCAGCGTAGACCTCAATGTGATCCAAAGTAGCCCTTCTCAGCTTCCTCAAAGACAGTGTTAATGGACTGCTCCACGAAACATAGGTGTAACTCTGTGAGATGAACTCACACATCACCAAGAAGTTTCAAGGAAAGCTTCTTTCTAGTTTTCACCTGAGGATGTTTCCTATGACACCATAAGCTTCATTTTGCTAAGAAATATCCCGAGGCAGATATCCAGAAAACTATGTTAGCAAACGGATCACTGAAGAGAAACCTGTAACTCTGTGAGTTGCATTCACACATGGCAACGCAGTTTCTCAGAAAGCTTCTCTTTAGCTACTATGTGAGTATATTTCCTTTTTCACCGTAGCCCTCAATGAGCTCTCAAATATACTTCTGCAGAATCCACGACAACAGTGTTAGCAAACTATTAAAAGAAGGGAAGTGTGGAACTCTGTGTGTTGAAGTCACACATCAGAAAGCAATCTCTCAGAAAGCTTCTCTCTAGTTATTATGTGAGCATATTTCTTTTTTCACTATGGGCCCCTATGGTATCCCATATATCACTTACCAGAATCCACGAAAAGAGTGTTCACAAACTGCTTAATGAAGTCTAAGTTATAAGTCTGTGAGATGAACTCACAGATCAGAAAGAAGTTTCTCAGAAAGCTTCTTTCACGTTTTGAACAGATGAAATTTCCATTATCAGCCTAGGCCTCAAAGCGATCGAAGGAACCCCTTCTCAGGTTCCTCAAAGACAGTGTCAACGGACTGCTCCACGAAACATAAGTGTAACTAAGTGAGATGAATTCACACATCACCCAGAAATTTCTAAGAAAGCTTCTTTCTAGTTTTCATTTGTGGATATTTCCTTTGTCACCGTAAGGTTCATTGCGCTATGAAGTATCTAAATGCAGATTTCCAGAAAAATGTGTTAACAAACTTATCACTGAAGAGAAACGTGTAACTCTATGAGTTGCATTCACGCATGGCAATGTAGTATCTCAGAAAGCTTCTCTTTAGTTATTATTTGAGGATATTACCTTTTTCACCGTAGCCCTCAATGAGCTCCCAATTATACCTCTGCAGAGTATACGACAACAGTGTTAGCAAACTGTTCCAAGAAGGGAAGGGTGGAACTCTGTGTGATGAAGTCACACTTCAGAAAGCAATCTCTCAGAAAGCTTCTCTCTAGTTATTATGTGAGGATAGTTTCTTTTTCACCATGGGCCCCAATGGGTTGCCGAATATCACTTTCCAGAAGCCACGAAAAGTGTGTTCGCTAACTGCTTCCTGAAGTCTACGTTATAAGCCTGTGAGATGAACTCACAGATCAGAAAGAAGTTTCTCAGAAAGCTTCTTTCACGTTTTAAACGGATGAAATTTCCATTATCAGCGTAGGCCTCAATGCGATCCAAGAAGCCCCTCTCAGGTTCCTCAAAGACAGTGTTATTGGGCTGCTCCACGAAACATAAGTGTAACTCTGGAAAATGAATTCACACATGACCAAGAATTTTCTAAGAAAGCTTCTTTCTAGTTTTCATCTGTGGATACTTCCTTTGTCACTGTAAGGTTCATTGCGCTGTGAAGTATCTAATTGCAGATTTCCAGAAAACTGTGTTAACAAACTGATCACTGAAGAGAAACCTGTAACTCGGTGAGTTGCATTCACACATGGCAACGTCGTTTCTCAGAAAGCTTCTCTTTAGTTACTATGTGAGTATATTACCTTTTTCACCGTAGCCCTAAATGAGCTCCCAAATATACTTCTGCAGAATCCACGACAACAGTGTTAGCAAACTGTTACAAGAAGGGAAGGGTGGAACTCTGTGTGGTGAAGTCACACATCAGAAAGCAATCTCTCAGAAAGCTTCTCTCCAGTTATTATGTGAGGATATTTCCTTTTTGACCATGGGTCCCTATGGGCTCCCAAATATCTCTTTCCAGAATCCACCAAAAGAGTTTTAGGAAAGTGCTTCCTGAAGTCTAAGATATAAGTCTGTGAGATGAAATCACAGATCAGAAAGAAGTTTCTTAGAAAGCTTCTTTCACGTTTTGAACGGATGAAATTTCTGTTATCAGAGTAGGCCTCAATGCGATCCACGGAAGCCCTTCTCAGGTTCCTCAAAGACAGTGTTATTGGGCTGCTCCACGAAACATAAGTGTAACTCTGGAAAATGAATTCACACATGACCAAGAATTTTCTAAGAAAGCTTCTTTCTAGTTTTCATCTGTGGATACTTCCTTTGTCACTGTAAGGTTCATTGCGCTGTGAAGTATCTAATTGCAGATTTCCAGAAAACGTCGTTAGCAAACTGATCACTGAAGAGAAACCTGTAACTCTGTGAGTTGCATTCACACATGGCAACGTCGTTTCTCAGAAAGCTTCTCTTTAGTTACTATGTGAGTATATTTCCTTTTTCACCGTAGCCCTCAATGTGCTCCCAAATATACTTCTGCAGAATCCACGACAACAGTGTTAGCAAACTGTTCCAAGAAGGGAAGGGTGGAACTGCGTGTGATAAAGTCACACAACAGAAAGCAATGTCTCAGAAACCTTCTCTCTAGTTGTTATTTGAGGATATTTCCTTTTTCACCATGGGCCCCTATTGGCTCCCAAATATCACTTTCCAGATTCCACGAAAAGAGTGTTAGCGAACTGCTTCCTGATGTCTAAGTTATAAGTCTGTGAGATGAACTCACAGATCAGAAAGAAGTTTCTCAGAAAGCTTCTTTCACGTTTTGAACAGATGAAATTTCCTTTATCAGCGTAGGCCTCAATGCGATCGAAGGAACCCCTTCTCAGGTTCCTCAAAGACAGTGTCAACGGACTGCTCCACGAAACATAAGTGTAACTAAGTGAGATGAATTCACACATCACCCAGAAATTTCTAAGAAAGCTTCTTTCTAGTTTTCATTTGTGGATATTTCCTTTGTCACCATAAGGTTCATTGCGCTATGAAGTATCTAAATGCAGATTTCCAGAAAAATGTGTTAACAAACTGATCACTGAAGAGAAACGTGTAACTCTATGAGTTGCATTCACGCATGGCAATGTAGTATCTCAGAAAGCTTCTCTTTAGTTATTATTTGAGGATATTACCTTTTTCACCGTAGCCCTCAATGAGCTCCCAATTATACCTCTGCAGAGTATACAACAACAGTGTTAGCAAACTGTTCCAAGAAGGGAAGGGTGGAACTCTGTGTGATGAAGTCACACTTCAGAAAGCAATCTCTCAGAAAGCTTCTCTCTAGTTATTATGTAAGGATAGTTTCTTTTTCACCATGGGCCCCAATGGGTTGCCGAATATCACTTTCCAGAAGCCTCGAAAAGTGTGTTCGCTAACTGCTTCCTGAAGTCTACGTTATAAGCCTGTGAGATGAACTCACAGATCAGAAAGAAGTTTCTCAGAAAGCTTCTTTCACGTTGTAAACGGATGAAATTTCCATTATCAGCGTAGGCCTCAATGCGATCCAAGAAGCCCCTCTCAGGTTCCTCAAAGACAGTGTTATTGGGCTGCTCCACGAAACATAAGTGTAACTCTGGAAAATGAATTCACACATGACCAAGAAGTTTCTAAGAAAGCTTCTTTCTAGTTTTCATCTGTGGATACTTCCTTTGTCACTGTAAGGTTCATTGCGCTGTGAAGTATCTAATTGCAGATTTCCAGAAAACTGTGTTAACAAACTGATCACTGAAGGGAAACCTGTAACTCTGTGAGTTGCATTCACACATGGCAACGTCGTTTCTCAGAAAGCTTCTCTTTAGTTACTATGTGAGTATATTACCTTTTTCACCGTAGCCCTAAATGAGCTCCCAAATATACTTCTGCAGAATCCACGACAACAGTGTTAGCAAACTGTTACAAGAAGGGAAGGGTGGAACTCTGTGTGATGAAGTCACACATCAGAAAGCAATCTCTCAGAAAGCTTCTCTCCAGTTATTATGTGAGGATATTTCCTTTTTGACCATGGGTCCCTATGGGCTCCCAAATATCTCTTTCCAGAATCCACCAAAAGAGTTTTAGGAAAGTGCTTCCTGAAGTCTAAGATATAAGTCTGTGAGATGAAATCACAGATCAGAAAGAAGTTTCTTAGAAAGCTTCTTTCACGTTTTGAACGGATGAAATTTCTGTTATCAGAGTAGGCCTCAATGCGATCCACGGAAGCCCTTCTCAGGTTCCTCAAAGACAGTGTTATTGGGCTGCTCCACGAAACATAAGTGTAACTCTGGAAAATGAATTCACACATGACCAAGAATTTTCTAAGAAAGTTTCTTTCTAGTTTTTATCTGTGGATACTTCCTTTGTCACTGTAAGGTTCATTGCGCTGTGAAGTATCTAATTGCAGATTTCCAGAAA
The DNA here is from genome assembly GCF_007565055.1 of Rhinopithecus roxellana. NCBI lineage: Eukaryota > Metazoa > Chordata > Mammalia > Primates > Cercopithecidae > Rhinopithecus > Rhinopithecus roxellana. The sequence continues at coordinate 99,366,231 of NC_044566.1, forward strand.
ACGTCGTTAGCAAACTGATCACTGAAGAGAAACCTGTAAGTCTGTGAGTTGCATTCACACATGGCAACGTCGTTTCTCAGAAAGCTTCTCTTTAGTTACTATGTGAGTATATTTCCTTTTTCACCGTAGCCCTCAATGTGCTCCCAAAAATACTTCTGCAGAATCCACGACAACAGTGTTAGCAAACTGTTCCAAGAAGGGAAGGGTGGAACTGTGTGTGATAAAGTCACACAACAGAAAGCAATGTCTCAGAAACCTTCTCTCTAGTTATTATTTGAGGATATATCCTTTTTCACCATGGGCCCCTATTGGCTCCCAAATGTCACTTTCCAGATTCCACGAAAAGAGTGTTAGCGAACTGCTTCCTGATGTCTAAGTTATAAGTCTGTGAGATGAACTCACAGATCAGAAGGAAGTTTCTCAGAAAACTTCTTTCACGTTTTGAACGGTTGAAATTTCCTTTATAAGCGTAGGCCTCAATGCGAACCATGGAAGCCCTACTCAGGTTTCTCAAAGACAGTGATAATGGGCTGCTCCACGAAACATAAGTGTAACTCTGGAAAATGAATTCACACATGACCAAGAAGTTTCTAAGAAAGCTTCTTTCTAGTTTTCATCTGTGGATATTTCCTTTGTCACTGCAAGGTTCATTGCGCGATGAAGTATCTAATTGCAGATTTCCAGAAATCTGTGTTCACAAACTGATCACTGAAGAGAAACGGGTAACGCTGTGAGTTGCATTCATAGATGGCAACGAAGTTTCTCAGAAAGCTTCTCTTTAGTTATTTTGTGAGTATATTTCCTTTTTCACCATATCCCTCAATGAGCTCCCAATATTCCTTTGCAGAATTCACGACAACAGTGTTAGCAAACTGTTACAAGAAGGGAAGGGTAGAACTCTGTGTGATGAAGTCACACATCAGAAAGCAATCTCTCAGAAAGCTTCTTTCCAGTTATTATGTGAGGATATTTCCTTTTTGACCATGGGCCCCTATGGGCTCTCAAATATCACTTTCCATAATCCACTGAAAGAGTTTTAGGAAAGTGCTTCCTGAAGTCTAAGTTATAAGTCTGTGAGATGAAATCACAGATCAGAAGGAAGTTTCTCAGAAAACTCTTTCACGTTTTGAACGGTTGAAATTTCCTTCATCAGCGTAGGCCTCAATGCGATCCAAGAAGCCCTTCTCAGGTTCCTGAAAGACAGTGTTAATGGACTGCTCCACGAAACATAAGTGTAACTCTCTGAGATGAATTCACACATCACCAAGAAGTTTCTAAGAAAGCTACTTTGTAGTTTTCATGTGAATATATTTCCTTTGTCACCGTAAGTTTCATTGGGCTATGAATTATCTAATTGCAGATTTCCAGAAAACTGTGTTAACAAACTGATCACTGAAGAGAAACGTGTAACTCTGTGAGTTGCATTCACGCATGGCTACGCAGTTTCTCAGAACGCTTCTCTTTAGTTCCTATGTGAGTATGTTTCCTTTTTCACCATAGCCCTCAATGAGCTCCCAAATATACGTCTGCAGAATCCCCGACAACACTGTTAGCAAAGTGTTCCAAGAAGGGAAGTGTGGAACTCTGTGTGATGAAGTCACACATCAGAAAGCAATCTCTCAGAAAGCTTCTCTCTAGTTATTGAGTGAAGATATTTCCGTGTTCACCATGGGCAAATACGGGCTCCCAAATATCACTTTCCAGATTACACGAAAAGAGTGTTCGCAAACTGCTTCCTGAAGTCAAAGTTATGAGTCTGTGAGATGAACTCACAGATCAGAAAGAAGTTTCTCAGAAAGGTTCTTTCACGTTCTGAACGGATGAAATTCCCTTTAGCAGCGTAGACCTCAATGTGATCCAAAGTAGCCCTTCTCAGCTTCCTCAAAGACAGTGTTAATGGACTGCTCCACGAAACATAGGTGTAACTCTGTGAGATGAACTCACACATCACCAAGAAGTTTCAAGGAAAGCTTCTTTCTAGTTTTCACCTGAGGATGTTTCCTATGACACCATAAGCTTCATTTTGCTAAGAAATATCCCGAGGCAGATATCCAGAAAACTATGTTAGCAAACGGATCACTGAAGAGAAACCTGTAACTCTGTGAGTTGCATTCACACATGGCAACGCAGTTTCTCAGAAAGCTTCTCTTTAGCTACTATGTGAGTATATTTCCTTTTTCACCGTAGCCCTCAATGAGCTCTCAAATATACTTCTGCAGAATCCACGACAACAGTGTTAGCAAACTATTAAAAGAAGGGAAGTGTGGAACTCTGTGTGTTGAAGTCACACATCAGAAAGCAATCTCTCAGAAAGCTTCTCTCTAGTTATTATGTGAGCATATTTCTTTTTTCACTATGGGCCCCTATGGTATCCCATATATCACTTACCATAATCCACGAAAAGAGTGTTCACAAACTGCTTAATGAAGTCTAAGTTATAAGTCTGTGAGATGAACTCACAGATCAGAAAGAAGTTTCTCAGAAAGCTTCTTTCACGTTTTGAACAGATGAAATTTCCTTTATCAGCGTAGGCCTCAATGCGATCGAAGGAACCCCTTCTCAGGTTCCTCAAAGACAGTGTCAACGGACTGCTCCACGAAACATAAGTGTAACTAAGTGAGATGAATTCACACATCACCCAGAAATTTCTAAGAAAGCTTCTTTCTAGTTTTCATTTGTGGATACTTCCTTTGTCACCGTAAGGTTCATTGCGCTATGAAGTATCTAAATGCATTTCCAGAAAAATGTGTTAGCAAACTGATCACTGAAGAGAAACGTGTAACTCTATGAGTTGCATTCACGCATGGCAATGTAGTATCTCAGAAAGCTTCTCTTTAGATACTATTTGAGGATATTACCTTTTTCACCGTAGCCCTCAATGAGCTCCCAATTATACCTCTGCTGAGTATACGACAACAGTGTTAGCAAACTGTTCCAAGAAGGGAACGGTGGAACTCTGTGTGATGAAGTCACACTTCAGAAAGCAATCTCTCAGAAAGCTTCTCTCTAGTTATTATGTGAGGATAGTTTCTTTTTCACCATGGGCCCCAATGGGTTGCCGAATATCACTTTCCAGAAACCACGAAAAGTGTGTTCGCCAACTGCTTCCTGAAGTCTACGTTATAAGCCTGTGAGATGAACTCACAGATCAGAAAGAAGTTTCTCAGAAAGCTTCTTTCACGTTGTAAACGGATGAAATTTCCATTATCAGCGTAGGCCTCAATGCGATCCAAGAAGCCCCTCTCAGGTTCCTCAAAGACAGTGTTATTGGGCTGCTCCACGAAACATAAGTGTAACTCTGGAAAATGAATTCACACATGACCAAGAAGTTTCTAAGAAAGCTTCTTTCTAGTTTTCATCTGTGGATACTTCCTTTGTCACTGTAAGGTTCATTGCGCTGTGAAGTATCTAATTGCAGATTTCCAGAAAACTGTGTTAACAAACTGATCACTGAAAAGAAACCTGTAACTCTGTGAGTTGCATTCACACATGGCTACGTCGTTTCTCAGAAAGCTTCTCTTTAGTTACTATGTGAGTATATTACCTTTTTCACCGTAGCCCTAAATGAGCTCCCAAATATACTTCTGCAGAATCCACGACAACAGTGTTAGGAAACTGTTACAAGAAGGGAAGGGTGGAACTCTGTGTGATGAAGTCACACATCAGAAAGCAATCTCTCAGAAAGCTTCTCTCCAGTTATTATTATGTGAGGATGTTTCCTTTTTGACCATGGGTCCCTATGGGCTCCCAAATATCTCTTTCCAGAATCCACCAAAAGAGTTTTAGGAAAGTGCTTCCTGAAGTCTAAGATATAAGTCTGTGAGATGAAATCACAGATCAGAAAGAAGTTTGTCAGAAAATTTCTTTCACGTTTTGAACAGATGAATTTCCTTTATCAGCGTAGGGCTCAATGTGATCCAAAAAGCCCTTCTCAGGTTCCTCAAAGACAGTGTTAATGGACTGCTCAACGAAATAGAAGTGTAACTTTGTGAGATGAATTCACACATCATCAAGAAGTTTCTAAGAAAGCTTCCTTCTAGTTTTCATCTGAGGATATTTGCTTTGTCACCGTATGCTTCATTGCTCTAAGAGGTATCCCACTGTAGATTTCCAGAAAACGTAGTTAGCAAACTGATCACTGAAGAGAAATGTGTAACCCTGTGAGTTGCATTCACTCACGGCAATGCAGTTTCCCAGAAGGATTCTTTCCAGTTTTGATCTCAGGATATTTCCTCTTTCACCATAGCCCTCAAAGAGCTCCCAAATATAACTTTGCAGAATCCACGACAACAGTGTTAGCAAACTGTTCCAAGAAGGGAAGGGTGGAACTCTGTATGATGAAGTCACACATCAGAAAGCAATCTCTCAGAAAGCTTCTCTCTAGTTATTATGTGAGGATATTTCCTTTTGCTTGGGTCCCTATGGGCTCCCAAGTATCACTTTCGAGATTCCACGAAAAGAGTGTTCGTAAACTGCTTCCTGAATTCTAAGGTATAAGTCTGTGAGATGAACTCACAGATCAGAAAGAAGTTTCTCAGAAAGCTTCTTTCACATTTTCAACGGATGAAATTTCCTTTATCAGCATAGGCCTCAATGAGATCCAAGGTAGCCGTTTTAAGGTTCCTCAAAGACAGTGTTAATGGACTGCTACACGAAAGATAAGTGTAACTCTCTGAGATGAATTCACACATCACAAAGAAGTTTCCAAGACAGCTTCTTTCTAGTTTTCATCTCTGGATATTTCCTTTGTCACCGTAAGGTTCATTGCGCTATGAAGTATCTAATGGCAGATTTCCAGAAAACTGTGTTAACAAACTGATCACTGAAGAGAAACGTGTCACTCTGTGAGTTGCATTCAATCATGGAAATGCAGTTTCTCGGAAGGCTCCTTTCCAGTTTTGATCTGAGGATATTTCCTTTTTCACCATAGCCCTCAATGAGCTCACAAATATAACTTTGCAGAATCCACGACAAGAGTGTTAGCAATCTGTTCCAAGAAGGGAAGGGTGGAACTCTGTGTGATGAACTCACACATCAGAAAGCAATCTCTCAGAAAGCTTCTCTCTAGTTATTATGTGAGGATATTTCTTTTTCACCATGGGCCCCTGTGATCTCCCAAATATCACTTCCCAGATTCCACGAAAAGAGTTTTAGCAAACTGCTTCCTGAAGTCTAAGTTATAAGTCTGTGAGATGAACTCACAGAGCAGAATGAAGTTTCTCAGAAAGCTTCTTTCACGTTTTGAACGGATGAAATTTCCTTTATCAGTGTAGGCCCCACTGCGATCTATGGAAGCCCTTCTCTGGTTCCTCAAAGACAGTGTTAATGGACTGCTTTACGAAACATAAGTGTAATTCTGTGAGATGAATTCACACATCACCAAGAAGTTTCTACGAATGCTTCTTTCTAGTTTTCATCTGTGGATATTTCCTTTGTCACCGTAAGGTTCATTGCGCTATGAAGTATCTACTTGCAGATTTCCAGAAAAATGTGTTAACAAACTGATCATTGAAGAGAAAAGTGTAACTCTGTGAGTTGCATTCACACATGGCAACGCAGTTTCTCAGATAGCTTCTCTTTAGTTATTATGTGCGATACTTCCTTTTTCACCATAGCCCTCAATGAGCTCCCAAATATAACTTTGCAGAATCCACGACAACAGTTTTAGCAAACTGTTCCAAGAAGAGAAGGGTGGAACTCTGTGTGATGCAGTTACACATCAGAAAGCAATCTCTCAGAAAGCTTCTCTCTAGTTATTATGTGAGGATATTTCCTTTTTCACCATGGGCCCCAATGGGCTCCCAAATATCACTTTCCAGATTCTACGAAAAGAGTGTTCGCCAACTGTTTCCTGAAGTCTAATGTATAAGTCTGTGAGATGAAGTCACAGATCCGAAAGAAGTTTCCCAGAAAGCTTGTTTCACTTTTTCAATGGATGAAATTTCCTTTATCACCGTAGTCCTCAATGCTATCCAAAAAAGCCCTCCTCAGCTTCCTCAAAGACAGTGTTAATGGACTGCTCCACGAAACATAAGTGTAACTTTGTGAGATGAATTCACACATCCCCAAGAAGTTTCTGGAAAGCTTCTTTCTACTTTTCATCTGAGGATATTTCCTTTGTCACCGTAAGCTTCATTGCGATAAGAGGTATCCCATTACAGATTTCCAGAAAACTTAGTTAGCAAACTGTTCACTGAAGAGAAACGTGTAAGTCTGTGAGTTGCATTCACACATGGCAATGCAGTTTCACAGAAGTCTTCTTTCCAGTTTTGATCTGAGGATATTTCCTTTTTCATCATAGCCCTCAATGAGCTTCCAAATATAACTTTGCAGAATCCACGACAACAGTGTTAGCAAACTGTTCCAAGAAGGGAAGGGTGGAACGCTGTGTGATGAAGTCACACATCAGAAAGCAATCTCTCAGAAAGTTTCTCTCTAGTTATTATGTGAGATAATTTCCTTTTTCACCATGGGCCCCTATGGACTCCCAAATGTCACTTTCCAGAATCCACGAAAAGAGTGTTCGCAAACTGCTTCCTGAATTCTAAGTCATAATTCTTTGAGATGAACTCACAGATCAGAAAGTAGTTTCTCAGAAAGCTTCTTTCACGTTTTGAACGTTTGAAATTTCCTTTAACAGCATAGGTCTCAATGCGATCCAAGGAAGCTCTTCTCAGGTTCCTCAAAGACAGTGTTAATGGACTGCTCCACGAAACATAAGTGTAACTCTGTGAGATGAATTCACACATCACCAAGAAGTTCCTAAGAAACTTCTTTCTAGTTTTCATGTGTGGATATTTCCTTTGTCACCGTAAGGTTCTTTGCGCTATGTAGTATCTAATTGCAGATTTCCAGAAATCTGTGTTCACAAACTGATCACTGAAGAGAAATGTGTAACTCTGTGAGTTGCATTCACTCATGGCAATGCAGTTTCTCAGAAGGCTTCTTTCCAGTTTTGATCTGAGGATATTTCCTTTTTCACCATAGCCCTCAATGAGCTCCCAAATATAACTTTGTAGAATCCACGACAACCGTGTTAGAAAACTGTTCCAAGAGGGGAAGGGTGGAAATCTGTGTGATGAAGTCACACATCAGAAAGCAATCTCTCAGAAAGCTTCTCTCTAATTATTATATCAGGATATTTCCTTTTTCACCATGGACCCCTATAATCTCCCAAATATCACTTTCCAGATTCCACGAAAAGAGTGTTCGCCAACTGCTTCTTGAAGTCTAAGTTATAAGTCTGTGAGATGAACTCACAGATCAGAAAGAAGTTTCTCAGAAAGCTTCTTTCACGTTTTGAACGGATGAAATTTCCTTCATCAGCGTAGGCCTCAATGCGATCCAAGGAAGCCCTTCTCAGGTACCACAAAGACAGTGTTAATGGACTGCTCCACGAAACATAAGTGTAAATCTGGAAGATGAATTCACACATCACCAACAAGTTTCTACGAAAGCTACTTTCTAGTTGTCTTCTGTGCATATTTCCGTTGTCACCGTAAGGTTCATTGCGCTGTGAAGTATCTAATTGCAGATTTCCAGAAAACTGTGTTAACAAGCTGATCACTGAAGAGAAACGTGTCACTCTGTGAGTTGAATTCACACATGGCAACCCAGTTTGTCAGAAAGCTTCTTTTTAGTTATTATGTGAGGATATTTCCTTTTACACCATAACCCTCAAACAGCTGCCAAATATACCACTGCAGAATCCACGACAACAGTGTTAGCAAACTGTTCCAAGAAGGGAAGGGTGGAACTCTGTGTGATGAAGTCACACATCAGAAAGCAATGTCTCAGAAAGCTTCTCTATAGTTATTATGTGAGATTATTTCCTTTTTCACCTTGGGTCCCTTCGGGCTCCCAAATATCACTTTCCAGAATCCACGAAAAGAGTGTTCGCAAACTGCTTCCTGAAGTCTAAGTTAAAGTCTGTGAGATGAACTCACAGAGGAGAAAGTAACTTCTCAGAAAGCTTCTTTCACGTTTTGAACGGATGAAATTTCCTTTATCAGCGTAGGCCTCAATATGATCCAAAGAAGCCTTTCTCAGGTTCCTCAAAGACAGTGTTAATGGACTACTCCAAGAAACATAAGAGTAGCTCTGTGAGATGAATTCACACATCACCAAGAAGTTTCTAAGAAAGCTTCTTTCTAGTTTTCATCTGTGGATATTTCCTTTGTCACCCTACGGTTCATTGCCCTATGAAGTATCTAATTGCAGATTTCCAGAAAACTGTGTTAACAAACTGATCACTGAAGAGAAACGAATAAATCTGTGCGTTGCATTCACCCATGGCAACGCAGTTTCACGGAAGACGTCTTTAAAGTTTTGTTCTGAGGATATTTCTTTTTTCACATGAGACCTCAATGAGCTCCCAAATATAACTTTGCAGAATCCACGACAACATTGTTAGCAAACTGTTCCAAGAAGGGAAGAGTGGAACTCTGAGTGATGAAGTCACAAATCAGAAAGCAATCTCTCAGAAAGCTTCTCTCTTGTTATTGTGTGAGGATATTTCCTTTTTCCCCATGGGCCACAGTGGGCTCCAAAATATCACTTTCCACAATACACGAAAAGAGTGTTAGCAAACTGCTTCCTGAAGTCTAAGTTATAAGTCTGTGAGATGAACTCACAGATCAAAAAGAAGTTTCTTAGAAAGCTTCTTTCACGTTTTGAACGGATGAAATTTCTTTATCAGCGTAGTTCTCAATGCGATCCAATGAAGCCCTTCTCAGGTTCCTCAAAGACAGTGTTAATGGACTGCTTCCCGACACACAAGTGTAACTCTGTGAGATGAATTCACACATCACCAAGAAGTTTCTAAGAAAGCTGTTTTCTAATATTCATCTGTGGATATTCCCTTTGTCACCGTAAGGTTCATTGCGCTATGAAGTATCTAATTGCAGGTTTCCAGAAAACTGTGTTAACAAACTCAACACTGAAGAGAAAGGTGTAACTCTGTGAGTTGCATTCACACATGGCAACGCAGTTTCTCAGAAAGCTTCTCTTTATTTACTATGTTAGATATTTCCTTTTTCACCATAGCCCTCAATGAGCTCCCAAATATACCTCTGTAGAATCCACGACAAAAGTGTTAGAGAACTGTTCCAAGAAGGGAAGGGTGGAACTCTGTGTGATGAAGTCACACATCAGAAAGCAATCTGTCAGAAAGCTTCTCTCTAGTTATTATGTGAGGATATTTCCTTTTTCACCATGGGCCCCTATGGGCTCCCAAATATCACTTTCCAGAATACACGAAAAGAGTGTTCGCAAACTGCTTCCTGATGTCAAAGTTATAAGTCTGTGAGATGAACTCACAGATCAGAAAGAAGTTTCTCAGAAAGGTTCATTCACGTTCTGAACGGATGAAATTCCCTTTAGCAGCGTAGACCTCAATGTGATCCAAAGTAGCCCTTCTCAGCTTCCTCAAAGACAGTGTTAATGGACTGCTCCACGAAACATAGGTGTAACTCTGTGAGATGAACTCACACATCACCAAGAAGTTTCTAGGAAATCTTCTTTCTATTTTTCATGAGAGGATATTTCCTTTGACACCGTAAGCTTCATTGTGCTAAGAAATATCCCGAGGCAGATATCCAGAAAACTATGTTAGCAAACTGATCACTGAAGAGAAACCTGTAACTCTGTGAGTTGGATTCTCCATGGCAATGCAGTTTCTCAGAAGGCTTCTTTCCCGTTTTGAACTGAAGATATTTCCTTTTTCACCATAGCCCCCAATGAGCTCCCAAATATACCTCTGCAGAATCCACGACAGCAGTGTTAGGAATCTGTTCCAAGAACGGAAGTGTGGAACTCTGTGTGATGAAGTCACACATCAGAAAGCAATGTCTCAGAAAGCTTCTCTCTAGTTATTATGTGAAATTATTTCCTTTTTCACGATGGGCCCCTATGGGAACCCAAATAGCACTTTCCAGAATCCACGAAAAGAGTGTTCACAAACTGCTTCCTGAAGTCTAAGGTATAAGTCTGTGAGATGAACTCACAGATCAGAAAGAAGTTTCTCAAAAGCTTCTTTCACGTTTTGAACGGATGAAATTTCCTTTATCAGCCTAGGCCTCAATGCGATCCAAGGAAGACCCTCTCAGGTTCCTCAAAGACAGTGTTAACGGACTGCTCCGGGAATCATAAGTGTAACTCTGTGAGATGAATTCACACATCACCAAGAAATTTCTAAGAAAGCTTCTTTCTAGTTTTCATCTGTGGATATTTCTTTTGTCACCGTAAGGTTCATTGCACTATGAAGTATCTAATTGCAGATTTCCAGAAATCTGTGTTAACAAACTGATGACTGAAGAGAAACGTGTAACCCTGTGAGTTGCATTCACGCATGGCAATGCAGTTTTTCAGAAAGCTTCTCTTTGGTTATTATATGAGGATATATCATTTTTCACCATAGCCCTCAATGAGCTCCCAAATATACCTATGCGGAATACACGACAATAGTTTTAGCCAACTGTTCCAGCAAGGGAAGGGTGGAACTCTTTGTGATGAAGTCACATATCAGAAAGCAATCTCTCAGAAAGCTTCTCTCTAGTTATTATGTGACGATATTTCCTTTTTCACCATGGGCCCCTGGGGGCTCCCAAATATCACTTTCCAGAATCCATGAAAAGAGTGTTCGCAAACTGCTTCCTGAAGTCCAAGTTATAAGTCTGTGAGATGAACTCACAGATCAGAAAAAAGTTTCTCAGAAAGCTTCTTTCCCGTTTTGAACAGATGAATTTTCCTCTATCAGTGTAGACCTCAATGCAATACAAAGAAGCCCTTCTCAGGTTCGTCAAAAACAGTGTTAATGGACTGCTCAATGAAACATAAGTGTAACATTGTGAGATGAATTCACACATCACCAAGAAGTTTCTAAGAAAGCTTCTTTCTAGTTTTCATCTGAGGATATTTCCTATGTCACCGAAAGCTTCATTGTGCTAAGTGATATCCCAATGCAGATTTCCGGAAAACATAGTTAGCAAACTGATCACTGAAGAGAAACGTGTAACTCTGTGAGTTGCATTCACTCATGGCAATGCAGTTTCTCAGAAGGCTTCTTTCCAGTTTTGATGTGAGGATATTTCCTTTTTCACCATAGCCCTCAATTAGCTCCCAAAAATTCCTTTGCCGAATCCACGACAACAGTGTTATCCAACTGTTCCAAGAAGGGAAGGGTGGAACTCAGTATGATGAATTCACACATCAGAAAGCAATCTCTCAGAAAGCTTCTCTCTAGTTTTTATGTGAGGATATTGCCTTTTTCACCATGGGCCCCTATGGGCTCCCAAATATGACTTTCCAGATTCCACGAAAAGAGTTTTAGCAAACTTCGTCCTGAAGTCTAAGTTATAAGACTGTGAGATGTACTCAGAGATCAAAAAGAAGTTTCTCAGAAATCTTCTTTCACGTTTTGAACGGATGAAATTTCTTTATCCGCGTAGGCCTCAATGCGATCCAAGGAATTCCTTCTCAGGTTCCTCAAAGACAGTGTTAAGGGACTGCTCCATGAAACATAAGTGTAACTCTGGAAGATGAATTCAAACATCACCAAGAAGTTTCTATGAAAGCTTCTTTCTACTTGTCATATGCTGATATTTCCTTTGTCACCGTAAGGTTCATTGCGCTATGAAGTATCTAACTGCAGATTTCCAGAAAACTCTGTTAACAAATTGATCACTGAAGAGAAACGTGTAACTCTGTGAGTTGCATTCACACATGGCAACGCAATTTCTCAGAACGCTTCTAGTTAGTTATTATATGAGGATATTTCCTTTTTCACCATAGCCCTCAATGAGCTCCCAAATATACCTCTGCAGAATCCACGACAACAGTGTTAGCAAACTGTTCCAAGAAGGGAAGGGTGGACCTCTGTGTGATGAAGTCACATATCAGAAAGCAATCCCTCAGAAAGCTTCTCTCCAGTTATTTTGTGAGATTATTTCCTTTTTCACCATGGGCCCCTATGGGCTCGGAATTATCACTTTTCAGAATCAATGAAAAGAGTGTGCGCAAACTGCTTCCTGAAATCTAAGTTATAAGTCTGTGAGATGAACTCACAGATCAGAAAGAAGTTTCTCAGAAAGCTTCTTTCACGTTTTGAACTGATGAAATTGCCTTTATCAGTGTAGGCCTCAATGCGATCCAAGGAAGCCCTTCTCAGGTTCCTGAAAGACAGTGCTAAAGGACTGCTCCAAGAAACATAAGTGTAACTCTGGAAGATGAATTCACACATCACCAAGAAGTTTCTAAGAAAGCTTCTTTCTAGTTTTCATCTGTGGATATTTCCTGTGTCACCGTAAGGTTCATTGCGCTATGAAGTATCTAATTGCAGATTCCCAAGAACTGTGTTAACAAACTGATCACTGAAGAGAAACGTGTAACTCTGTGAGTTGCATACACACATGGCAATGCAGTTTCTCAGAAAGCTTCTCTTTAGTGATTATGTGAGTATATTACCTTTCTCTCCATAGCCCTCAATGAACGCCGAAATATACCTCTGCAGAATATATGACAACAGTGTTAGCAAACTGTTCCAAGAAAGGAAGGGTGGAACTCTGTGTGATGAAGTCATAACTAGAGAGAAACTAACACATAACTAGAGAGAAACTAGAGAGAAACTAACACATAACTAAAGAGAAACTAACTAACACATAAGTAGAGAGAAACTTTCTGAGAGACTGCTTTCTGATGTGTGACTTCATCACACAGGGTTCCACCCTTTCTTTCTTGGAACAGTTTGCTAACACTGTTGTCGTATATTCTGCAGTGGTATAATTGGGAGCTCATTGAGGGCTATGGTGAAAAAGGAAATATCCTCACATAATAACTAAAGAGAAGCTTTCTGAGAAACTGCATTGCCATGTGTGAATGCAACTCACAGAGTTACACATTTCTCTTCAGTGATCAGGATGTTAACACAGTTTTCGGAAATCTGCAATTAGATACTTCATAGCGCAATGAACCTTACAGTGACAAAGGAAATATCCACAGATGAAAACTAGAAAGAAGCTTTCTTAGAAACTTCTTGGTGATGTGTTAATTCATTTTCCAGAGTTACACTTATGTTTCGTGGAGCAGTTCATTAACACTGTCTTTGAGGAACCTAAGAAGGACTTCCTTGGATCGCTTTGAGGGCTACGCTGATAAAGGTATTTCATCCATTCAAAACGTGAAAAGAGCTTTCTGAGAAACTTCTTTCTGATCTGTGAGTTCATCTCACAGACTCATGACTTAGACTTCAGGAAGCAGTTTGCTAACACTCTTTTCGTGGACTCTGGAAAGTGATATTTGGGAGGCCTTAGGTGCCCATGGTGAAAAAGGAAATATCCTCACATAATAACTAGAGGAAAGCTACCTGAGAGATTGCTTTCTGATGTGTGACTTCATTACACAGAGTTCCATCCTTCCATTCTTGGAACAGTTTGCTAACTCTGTTGTCATTGTTTCTGCAAAGTTATATTTCGGAGCTCATTGAGGGCTATGGTGAAAGGAAATATCCTCCTATCAAAACTGGAAAGAAGCTTTCTGAGAAACTGCAGTGCCGTGAGTAAATGCGACTCATAGAGTTACACGTTTCCCTTCAGTGATGAATTTGCTAACTAAGTTTTCTGGAATTCTGCAATGGGATACTTCTTAGAGCAATGAAGCTTACGGTGACAAAGGAAATATCCTCAGATGAAAACTAGAAAGAAGCTTGCTTAGAAACTTCTTGATGATGTGTGAATTCATCTCACAATGTTACACTTATGTTTTGTGGAGCAGTCCATTAACACTGTCTTTGAGGAAATTGAGAAGGGCTTCTTTGGATTGCGTTGAGGTCTACGCTGATAAAGGAAATTTCACCAGTTCAAAAAGTGAAAGATGCTTTCTGAGAAACTTCTTTCTGATCTGTGATTTCATTTCACAGACTTATAACTTAGACTTCAGGAAGCAGTTTGCTAACACTCTTATCGTGGAATCTGGAAAGTGATATTTGGGAGGCCATAGGGGACCATGGTGAAAAAAGAAATATCCTCACATAATAACTAGAGACGAGCTTTCTGCGAGATTGCTTTCTGATGTGAGACTTCATCACACTGAGTTCCATCTTTCCCTTCTTGGAAAAGTTGACTAACACTGTTGTCGTGGATTCTGCAAAGGTATATTTGGGAGGTCATTGAGGGCTATGGTGAAAAAGGAATATCCTCAAATAATAACTAGAGAGAAGCTTTCTGAGAGATTGCTTTCTGATGTGTGACTTCATCATACAGAGTTCCACCCTTCCCTTCTTGGAACAGTTTGCTAACACTGTTGTCGTGGATTTTTCAAAGGAATATTTGGGAGCTCATTGAGGGCTATGGTGAAAAAGGATATATACTCACATAATAATTAAAGAGACGCCTTTTGAGAAACTGCATTGCCATGAGTGAATGCAACTCACAGGGTTACACGTATCTTTTTAGTGATCATTTTGCTAACTAAGTTTTCTGGAAATCTGCAATGGGATACCTCTTAGTGCAATGAAGCTTATGGTGACAACGGTAACATCCTCAGATGAAAACTAGAAAGAAGCTTTCTTAGAAACTTCTTGGTGATGTGTGAATTCGTCTTCCAGACTTACACTTATGTTTCGTGGAGTAGTCCATTAACACTGTCTTTGAGGAACATGAGAAGGGCTTCCTTGGATCGCATTGAGGCCTACGCTGATAAAGGAAATTTCTTCCGTTCTAAATGGGAAAGAAGCTTTCTGAGAAACTTTTTTCTGATCTGTGAGTTCTTCTCACAGACGTATAACTAAGAATTCAGGAAGCAGTTGTCGAACACTGTTTTCGTGTAATCTGGAAACTGATATTTGGGAGCGCATTGGGCCCATGGGGTAAAAAGGAAATTATCTCACATAATACCTACGAGAAGACGTCTGAGAGATTGCTTCTGATATGTGACTTCAATCACACAGAGTTTCCATTTCCCTACTTGGAACAGTTTGGCTAACACTGTTGTTCGTGGATTCTCTGAAAGGTATAAGTTTGGAAGCTCATTGAGGGCTATGGTGAAAAAGGAAGTATCCTCACTAAAACTCGAAAGAGACGCTTTCTGAGAAACCGCATTGGTCCATGATTAAATGCAACTCACAGGTACACGTTTTCTCTTCAGTGATCAGTTTGCTAACTAGATTTCTGGGAATCTGCAATGGGATAATCTTCATGCACAATGAAGCTTGTGTGACAAAGGAAATATCCTCATGAAAAGTAGAAAAGAAGCTGTCCTAGAAGTCTTGATGATGGTGTGAATTCATCTCACAGGTACACTTATCTTTTCGTGAGCAGGATCATTAACACTGGTCTTTGAGGAACCAAGAAGGGCTTCTTTGGATGCATTGAGGCCTACGATGATAAGGATATTTCATCCGTTCAAAACGTGAAAAAGCGTCTGAGAAACTTCTTTCTGATCTGTGACTTCATCTCACGACTTATACCTTAGACTTCAGGAAGAAGTGGTGAACAATCTTTTTCGTGGATCTGGAAAGTGATTTTTGGGAGCCCATTGGGGCCCATTGTGAAAAAGGAAATATCCTCACAAAATAATTAGAGAGAAGCTTTCTGAGAACCTTCGTTGACCGTCGTGGTGAATGCAACTCACAGATA
>NC_044566.1:99381959-99482336 GCF_007565055.1 Rhinopithecus roxellana
TCGTTTAATCTGAAGTGATATTTGGGAGCCCTTGGGGCCCATTGTGAAAAAGGAAATCTCATCTATAATAACTATGGAGAAGCTTTCTGAGAGACTGCTTTCTGATGTGTGACTTCATCACACAGAGTCAACCTGCCCTTCTTGGCACAGTTTGCTAACACTGTGGTCCTGGATTCTACAAAGTGATATTTGGGAGCTCATTGAGCGCTATGGTGAAAAAGCATATATCTTCAAAAAAAACTGGAAGAAGCTTTCGGTGCCAAGGAAAATATACTCTGATGAAACTAGAAAGAAGCTGTCGTAGAATCTTTTCGTGATGTGTGAATTCATCTCACAGAGTTACACCTTCTGTTTCCTAGAACAGTCCATTAACACTGTCTTTGAGGAACCTGAGAAGGGCTACTTTGGATCGCATTGAGGCCTACGCTGATAAAGGAAATATTATCACTTCAAAACGTGAAAGAAGCTTCTGAGAAACTTCCTTGTGGTAAGTGAATTCTTCTCACAGAGTTACAACTTAGTCCTCATGAAGCAGTTTGTTAACACTCTTTTCGTTTAATCTGCAAAGTGATATTTGGGAGCCCTTTGGGGCCCATTGTGAAAAAGGAAATCTCCTCAGATAATAACTATGGAGAAGCTTTCTGAGAGACTGCTTTCTGATGTGTGACTTCATCACACAGAGTTCCACCCTGCCCTTCTTGGCACAGTTTGCTAACACTGTGGTCCTGGATTCTACAAAGTGATATTTGGGAGCTCATTGAGCGCTATGGTGAAAAAGCATATATCTTCAAAAAAAACTGGAAAGAAGCTTTCTGGGAAAATGAACTTCAACATATGAATGCAACTCACAGAGTTACACGTTTCTCTTCAGTGGTCAGTTTGCTAACACAGTTTTCTGGAAATCTGCAATGGGATACTTCTTAGAGCAATGAAGCTTTCGGTGCCAAAGGAAATATACTCTGATGAAAACTAGAAAGAAGCTTTCTTAGAATCTTCTTCGTGATGTGTGAACTCATCTCACAGAGTTACACTTCTGTTTCCTAGAACAGTCCATTAACACTGTCTTTGAGGAACCTGAGAAGGGCTACTTTGGATCGCATTGAGGCCTACGCTGATAAAGGAAATATCATCACTTCAAAACGTGAAAGAAGCTTTCTGAGAAACTTCCTTGTGGTAAGTGAATTCTTCTCACAGAGTTACAACTTAGTCCTCATGAAGCAGTTTGTTAACACTCTTTTCGTTTAATCTGCAAAGTGATATTTGGGAGCCCTTTGGGGCCCATTGTGAAAAAGGAAATCTCCTCAGATAATAACTATGGAGAAGCTTTCTGAGAGACTGCTTTCTGATGTGTGACTTCATCACACAGAGTTCCACCCTTCCCTTCTTGGCACAGTTTGCTAACACTGTGGTCCTGGATAATACAAAGTGATATTTGGGAGCTCATTGAGCGCTATGGTGAAAAAGCATATATCTTCAAAAAAAACTGGAAAGAAGCTTTCTGGGAAAATGAACTTCAACATATGAATGCAACTCACAGAGTTACACGTTTCTCTTCAGTGGTCAGTTTGCTAACACAGTTTTCTGGAAATCTGCAATGGGATACTTCTTAGAGCAATGAAGCTTTCGGTGCCAAAGGAAATATACTCTGATGAAAACTAGAAAGAAGCTTTCTTAGAATCTTCTTCGTGATGTGTGAACTCATCTCACAGAGTTACACTTCTGTTTCCTAGAACAGTCCATTAACACTGTCTTTGAGGAACCTGAGAAGGGCTACTTTGGATCGCATTGAGGCCTACGCTGATAAAGGAAATATCATCACTTCAAAACGTGAAAGAAGCTTTCTGAGAAACTTCCTTGTGGTAAGTGAATTCTTCTCACAGAGTTACAACTTAGTCCTCATGAAGCAGTTTGTTAACACTCTTTTCGTTTAATCTGCAAAGTGATATTTGGGAGCCCTTTGGGGCCCATTGTGAAAAAGGAAATCTCCTCATATAATAACTATGGAGAAGCTTTCTGAGAGACTGCTTTCTGATGTGTGACTTCATCACACAGAGTTCCACCCTTCCCTTCTTGGAACAGTTTGCTAACACTGTGGTCCTGGATTCTACAAAGTGATATTTGGGAGCTCATTGAGCGCTATGGTGAAAAAGCATATATCTTCAAAAAAAACTGGAAAGAAGCTTTCTGGGAAAATGAACTTCAACATATGAATGCAACTCACAGAGTTACACGTTTCTCTTCAGTGGTCAGTTTGCTAACACAGTTTTCTGGAAATCTGCAATGGGATACTTCTTAGAGCAATGAAGCTTTCGGTGCCAAAGGAAATATACTCTGATGAAAACTAGAAAGAAGCTTTCTTAGAATCTTCTTCGTGATGTGTGAACTCATCTCACAGAGTTACACTTCTGTTTCCTAGAACAGTCCATTAACACTGTCTTTGAGGAACCTGAGAAGGGCTACTTTGGATCGCATTGAGGCCTACGCTGATAAAGGAAATATTATCACTTCAAAACGTGAAAGAAGCTTTCTGAGAAACTTCCTTGTGGTAAGTGAATTCTTCTCACAGAGTTACAACTTAGTCCTCATGAAGCAGTTTGTTAACACTCTTTTCGTTTAATCTGCAAAGTGATATTTGGGAGCCCTTTGGGGCCCATTGTGAAAAAGGAAATCTCCTCATATAATAACTATGGAGAAGCTTTCTGAGAGACTGCTTTCTGATGTGTGACTTCATCACACAGAGTTCCACCCTTCCCTTCTTGGAACAGTTTGCTAACACTGTGGTCCTGGATTCTAGCAAAGTGATATTTGGGAGCTCATTGAGCGCTATGGTGAAAAAGCATATATCTTCAAAAAAAACTGGAAAGAAGCTTTCTGGGAAAATGAACTTCAACATATGAATGCAACTCACAGAGTTACACGTTTCTCTTCAGTGGTCAGTTTGCTAACACAGTTTTCTGGAAATCTGCAATGGGATACTTCTTAGAGCAATGAAGCTTTCGGTGACAAAGGAAATATACTCTGATGAAACTAGAAAGAAGCTTTCTTAGAATCTTCTTCGTGATGTGTGAATTCATCTCACAGAGTTACACTTCTGTTTCCTAGAACAGTCCATTAACACTGTCTTTGAGGAACCTGAGAAGGGCTACTTTGGATCGCATTGAGGCCTACGCTGATAAAGGAAATATTATCACTTCAAAACGTGAAAGAAGCTTTCTGAGAAACTTCCTTGTGGTAAGTGAATTCTTCTCACAGAGTTACAACTTAGTCCTCATGAAGCAGTTTGTTAACACTCTTTTCGTTTAATCTGCAAAGTGATATTTGGGAGCTCTTTGGGGCCCATTGTGAAAAAGGAAATCTCCTCAGATAATAACTATGGAGAAGCTTTCTGAGAGACTGCTTTCTGATGTGTGACTTCATCACACAGAGTTCCACCCTGCCCTTCTTGGAACAGTTTGCTAACACTGTGGTCCTGGATTCTACAAAGTGATATTTGGGAGCTCATTGAGTGCTATGGTGAAAAAGCATATATCTTCAAAAAAAACTGGAAAGAAGCTTTCTGGGAAAATGAACTTCAACATATGAATGCAACTCACAGAGTTACACGTTTCTCTTCAGTGGTCAGATTTGCTAACACAGTTTTCTGGAAATCTGCAATGGGATACTTCTTAGAGCAATGAAGCTTTCGGTGACAAAGGAAATATACTCTGATGAAAACTAGAAAGAAGCTTTCTTAGAATCTTCTTCGTGATGTGTGAACTCATCTCACAGAGTTACACTTCTGTTTCCTAGAACAGTCCATTAACACTGTCTTTGAGGAACCTGAGAAGGGCTACTTTGGATCGCATTGAGGCCTACGCTGATAAAGGAAATATCATCACTTCAAAACGTGAAAGAAGCTTTCTGAGAAACTTCCTTGTGGTAAGTGAATTCTTCTCACAGAGTTACAACTTAGTCCTCATGAAGCAGTTTGTTAACACTCTTTTCGTTTAATCTGCAAAGTGATATTTGGGAGCCCTTTGGGGCCCATTGTGAAAAAGGAAATCTCCTCATATAATAACTATGGAGAAGCTTTCTGAGAGACTGCTTTCTGATGTGTGACTTCATCACACAGAGTTCCACCCTGCCCTTCTTGGAACAGTTTGCTAACACTGTGGTCCTGGATTATACAAAGTGATATTTGGGAGCTCATTGAGCGCTATGGTGAAAAAGCATATATCTTCAAAAAAAAACTGGAAAGAAGCTTTCTGGGAAAATGAACTTCAACATATGAATGCAACTCACAGGGTTACACCTTTCTCTTCAGTGGTCAGTTTGCTAACACAGTTTTCTGGAAATCTGCAATGGGATACTTCTTAGAGCAATGAAGCTTTCAGTGAAAAAGGAAACATACTCTGATGAAAACTAGAAAGAAGCTTTCTTAGAATCTTCTTCGTGATGTGTGAACTCATCTCACAGAGTTACACTTCTGTTTCCTAGAACAGTCCATTAACACTGTCTTTGAGGAACCTGAGAAGGGCTACTTTGGATCGCATTGAGGCCTACGCTGATAAAGGAAATATCATCACTTCAAAACGTGAAAGAAGCTTTCTGAGAAACTTCCTTGTGGTAAGTGAATTCTTCTCACAGAGTTACAACTTAGTCCTCATGAAGCAGTTTGTTAACACTCTTTTCGTTTAATCTGCAAAGTGATATTTGGGAGCCCTTTGGGGCCCATTGTGAAAAAGGAAATCTCCTCATATAATAACTATGGAGAAGCTTTCTGAGAGACTGCTTTCTGATGTGTGACTTCATCACACAGAGTTCCACCCTGCCCTTCTTGGCACAGTTTGCTAACACTGTGGTCCTGGATTCTACAAAGTGATATTTGGGAGCTCATTGAGCGCTATGGTGAAAAAGCATATATCTTCAAAAAAAAACTGGAAAGAAGCTTTCTGGGAAAATGAACTTCAACATATGAATGCAACTCACAGAGTTACACGTTTCTCTTCAGTGGTCAGTTTGCTAACACAGTTTTCTGGAAATCTGCAATGGGATACTTCTTAGAGCAATGAAGCTTTCGGTGCCAAAGGAAATATACTCTGATGAAAACTAGAAAGAAGCTTTCTTAGAATCTTCTTCGTGATGTGTGAACTCATCTCACAGAGTTACACTTCTGTTTCCTAGAACAGTCCATTAACACTGTCTTTGAGGAACCTGAGAAGGGCTACTTTGGATCGCATTGAGGCCTACGCTGATAAAGGAAATATTATCACTTCAAAACGTGAAAGAAGCTTTCTGAGAAACTTCCTTGTGGTAAGTGAATTCTTCTCACAGAGTTACAACTTAGTCCTCATGAAGCAGTTTGTTAACACTCTTTTCGTTATACTGCAAAGTAATATTTGGGAGCCCTTTGGGGCACATTGTGAAAAAGGAAATCTCCTCATATATAACTATGGAGAAGCTTTCTGAGAGACTGCTTCTGATGTGTGACTTCATCACACAGAGTTCCACCCTTCCTTCTTGGAACAGTTTGCTAACACTGTGGTCCTGGATTCTACAAAGTGATATTTGGGAGCTCATTGAGCGCTATGGTGAAAAAGCATATATCTTCAAAAAAAACTGGAAAGAAGCTTTCTGGGAAAATGAACTTCAACATATGAATGCAACTCACAGAGTTACACGTTTCTCTTCAGTGGTCAGTTTGCTAACACAGTTTTCTGGAAATCTGCAATGGGATGCTTCTTAGAGCAATGAAGCTTTCGGTGCCAAAGGAAATATACTCTGATGAAAACTAGAAAGAAGCTTTCTTAGAATCTTCTTCGTGATGTGTGAACTCATCTCACAGAGTTACACTTCTGTTTCCTAGAACAGTCCATTAACACTGTCTTTGAGGAACCTGAGAAGGGCTACTTTGGATCGCATTGAGGCCTACGCTGATAAAGGAAATATTATCACTTCAAAACGTGAAAGAAGCTTTCTGAGAAACTTCCTTGTGGTAAGTGAATTCTTCTCACAGATTTACAACTTAGTCCTCATGAAGCAGTTTGTTAACACTCTTTTCGTTTAATCTGCAAAGTGATATTTGGGAGCTCTTTGGGGCCCATTGTGAAAAAGGAAATCTCCTCAGATAATAACTATGGAGAAGCTTTCTGAGAGACTGCTTTCTGATGTGTGACTTCATCACACAGAGTTCCACCCTGCCCTTCTTGGCACAGTTTGCTAACACTGTGGTCCTGGATTCTACAAAGTGATATTTGGGAGCTCATTGAGCGCTATGGTGAAAAAGCATATATCTTCAAAAAAAAACTGGAAAGAAGCTTTCTGGGAAAATGAACTTCAACATATGAATGCAACTCACAGAGTTACACGTTTCTCTTCAGTGGTCAGTTTGCTAACACAGTTTTCTGGAAATCTGCAATGGGATGCTTCTTAGAGCAATGAAGCTTTCGGTGCCAAAGGAAATATACTCTGATGAAAACTAGAAAGAAGCTTTCTTAGAATCTTCTTCGTGATGTGTGAACTCATCTCACAGAGTTACACTTCTGTTTCCTAGAACAGTCCATTAACACTGTCTTTGAGGAACCTGAGAAGGGCTACTTTGGATCGCATTGAGGCCTACGCTGATAAAGGAAATATTATCACTTCAAAACGTGAAAGAAGCTTTCTGAGAAACTTCCTTGTGGTAAGTGAATTCTTCTCACAGAGTTACAACTTAGTCCTCATGAAGCAGTTTGTTAACACTCTTTTCGTTTAATCTGCAAAGTGATATTTGGGAGCCCTTTGGGGCCCATTGTGAAAAAGGAAATCTCCTCATATAATAACTATGGAGAAGCTTTCTGAGAGACTGCTTTCTGATGTGTGACTTCATCACACAGAGTTCCACCCTTCCCTTCTTGGAACAGTTTGCTAACACTGTGGTCCTGGATTATACAAAGTGATATTTGGGAGCTCATTGAGCGCTATGGTGAAAAAGCATATATCTTCAAAAAAAACTGGAAAGAAGCTTTCTGGGAAAATGAACTTCAACATATGAATGCAACTCACAGAGTTACACGTTTCTCTTCAGTGGTCAGTTTGCTAACACAGTTTTCTGGAAATCTGCAATGGGATACTTCTTAGAGCAATGAAGCTTTCGGTGCCAAAGGAAATATACTCTGATGAAAACTAGAAAGAAGCTTTCTTAGAATCTTCTTCGTGATGTGTGAACTCATCTCACAGAGTTACACTTCTGTTTCCTAGAACAGTCCATTAACACTGTCTTTGAGGAACCTGAGAAGGGCTACTTTGGATCGCATTGAGGCCTACGCTGATAAAGGAAATATTATCACTTCAAAACGTGAAAGAAGCTTTCTGAGAAACTTCCTTGTGGTAAGTGAATTCTTCTCACAGAGTTACAACTTAGTCCTCATGAAGCAGTTTGTTAACACTCTTTTCGTTTAATCTGCAAAGTGATATTTGGGAGCCCTTTGGGGCCCATTGTGAAAAAGGAAATCTCCTCATATAATAACTATGGAGAAGCTTTCTGAGAGACTGCTTTCTGATGTGTGACTTCATCACACAGAGTTCCACCCTGCCCTTCTTGGCACAGTTTGCTAACACTGTGGTCCTGGATTCTACAAAGTGATATTTGGGAGCTCATTGAGCGCTATGGTGAAAAAGCATATATCTTCAAAAAAAACTGGAAAGAAGCTTTCTGGGAAAATGAACTTCAACATATGAATGCAACTCACAGAGTTACACGTTTCTCTTCAGTGGTCAGTTTGCTAACACAGTTTTCTGGAAATCTGCAATGGGATACTTCTTAGAGCAATGAAGCTTTCGGTGCCAAAGGAAATATACTCTGATGAAAACTAGAAAGAAGCTTTCTTAGAATCTTCTTCGTGATGTGTGAACTCATCTCACAGAGTTACACTTCTGTTTCCTAGAACAGTCCATTAACACTGTCTTTGAGGAACCTGAGAAGGGCTACTTTGGATCGCATTGAGGCCTACGCTGATAAAGGAAATATTATCACTTCAAAACGTGAAAGAAGCTTTCTGAGAAACTTCCTTGTGGTAAGTGAATTCTTCTCACAGAGTTACAACTTAGTCCTCATGAAGCAGTTTGTTAACACTCTTTTCGTTTAATCTGCAAAGTGATATTTGGGAGCTCTTTGGGGCCCAATGTGAAAAAGGAAATCTCCTCAGATAATAACTATGGAGAAGCTTTCTGAGAGACTGCTTTCTGATGTGTGACTTCATCACACAGAGTTCCACCCTGCCCTTCTTGGCACAGTTTGATAACACTGTGGTCCTGGATTCTGCAAAGTGATATTTGGGAGCTCATTGAGGGCTATGGTGAAAAAGCATATATCTTCAAAAAAAACTGGAAAGAAGCTTTCTGGGAAAATGAACTTCAACATATGAATGCAACTCACAGAGTTACACGTTTCTCTTCAGTGGTCAGTTTGCTAACACAGTTTTCTGGAAATCTGCAATGGGATACTTCTTAGAGCAATGAAGCTTTCGGTGCCAAAGGAAATATACTCTGATGAAAACTAGAAAGAAGCTTTCTTAGAATCTTCTTCGTGATGTGTGAATTCATCTCACAGAGTTACACTTCTGTTTCCTAGAACAGTCCATTAACACTGTCTTTGAGGAACCTGAGAAGGGCTACTTTGGATCGCATTGAGGCCTACGCTGGTAAAGGAAATATTATCACTTCAAAACGTGAAAGAAGCTTTCTGAGAAACTTCCTTGTGGTAAGTGAATTCTTCTCACAGAGTTACAACTTAGTCCTCATGAAGCAGTTTGTTAACACTCTTTTCGTTTAATCTGCAAAGTGATATTTGGGAGCCCTTTGGGGCCCATTGTGAAAAAGGAAATCTCCTCATATAATAACTATGGAGAAGCTTTCTGAGAGACTGCTTTCTGATGTGTGACTTCATCACACAGAGTTCCACCCTTCCCTTCTTGGCACAGTTTGCTAACACTGTGGTCCTGGATTCTACAAAGTGATATTTGGGAGCTCATTGAGCGCTATGGTGAAAAAGCATATATCTTCAAAAAAAACTGGAAAGAAGCTTTCTGGGAAAATGAACTTCAACATATGAATGCAACTCACAGAGTTACACGTTTCTCTTCAGTGGTCAGTTTGCTAACACAGTTTTCTGGAAATCTGCAATGGGATACTTCTTAGAGCAATGAAGCTTTCGGTGCCAAAGGAAATATACTCTGATGAAAACTAGAAAGAAGCTTTCTTAGAATCTTCTTCGTGATGTGTGAATTCATCTCACAGAGTTACACTTCTGTTTCCTAGAACAGTCCATTAACACTGTCTTTGAGGAACCTGAGAAGGGCTACTTTGGATCGCATTGAGGCCTACGCTGATAAAGGAAATATCATCACTTCAAAACGTGAAAGAAGCTTTCTGAGAAACTTCCTTGTGGTAAGTGAATTCTTCTCACAGAGTTACAACTTAGTCCTCATGAAGCAGTTTGTTAACACTCTTTTCGTTTAATCTGCAAAGTGATATTTGGGAGCCCTTTGGGGCCCATTGTGAAAAAGGAAATCTCCTCAGATAATAACTATGGAGAAGCTTTCTGAGAGACTGCTTTCTGATGTGTGACTTCATCACACAGAGTTCCACCCTTCCCTTCTTGGAACAGTTTGCTAACACTGTGGTCCTGGATTCTACAAAGTGATATTTGGGAGCTCATTGAGCGCTATGGTGAAAAAGCATATATCTTCAAAAAAAACTGGAAAGAAGCTTTCTGGGAAAATGAACTTCAACATATGAATGCAACTCACAGAGTTACACGTTTCTCTTCAGTGGTCAGTTTGCTAACACAGTTTTCTGGAAATCTGCAATGGGATACTTCTTAGAGCAATGAAGCTTTCGGTGCCAAAGGAAATATACTCTGATGAAAACTAGAAAGAAGCTTTCTTAGAATCTTCTTCGTGATGTGTGAACTCATCTCACAGAGTTACACTTCTGTTTCCTAGAACAGTCCATTAACACTGTCTTTGAGGAACCTGAGAAGGGCTACTTTGGATCGCATTGAGGCCTACGCTGATAAAGGAAATATTATCACTTCAAAACGTGAAAGAAGCTTTCTGAGAAACTTCCTTGTGGTAAGTGAATTCTTCTCACAGAGTTACAACTTAGTCCTCATGAAGCAGTTTGTTAACACTCTTTTCGTTTAATCTGCAAAGTGATATTTGGGAGCCCTTTGGGGCCCATTGTGAAAAAGGAAATCTCCTCATATAATAACTATGGAGAAGCTTTCTGAGAGACTGCTTTCTGATGTGTGACTTCATCACACAGAGTTCCACCCTTCCCTTCTTGGAACAGTTTGCTAACACTGTGGTCCTGGATTCTACAAAGTGATATTTGGGAGCTCATTGAGCGCTATGGTGAAAAAGCATATATCTTCAAAAAAAACTGGAAAGAAGCTTTCTGGGAAAATGAACTTCAACATATGAATGCAACTCACAGAGTTACACGTTTCTCTTCAGTGGTCAGTTTGCTAACACAGTTTTCTGGAAATCTGCAATGGGATACTTCTTAGAGCAATGAAGCTTTCGGTGACAAAGGAAATATACTCTGATGAAAACTAGAAAGAAGCTTTCTTAGAATCTTCTTCGTGATGTGTGAACTCATCTCACAGAGTTACACTTCTGTTTCCTAGAACAGTCCATTAACACTGTCTTTGAGGAACCTGAGAAGGGCTACTTTGGATCGCATTGAGGCCTACGCTGATAAAGGAAATATCATCACTTCAAAACGTGAAAGAAGCTTTCTGAGAAACTTCCTTGTGGTAAGTGAATTCTTCTCACAGAGTTACAACTTAGTCCTCATGAAGCAGTTTGTTAACACTCTTTTCGTTTAATCTGCAAAGTGATATTTGGGAGCCCTTTGGGGCCCATTGTGAAAAAGGAAATCTCCTCATATAATAACTATGGAGAAGCTTTCTGAGAGACTGCTTTCTGATGTGTGACTTCATCACACAGAGTTCCACCCTTCCCTTCTTGGAACAGTTTGCTAACACTGTGGTCCTGGATTCTACAAAGTGATATTTGGGAGCTCATTGAGCGCTATGGTGAAAAAGCATATATCTTCAAAAAAAACTGGAAAGAAGCTTTCTGGGAAAATGAACTTCAACATATGAATGCAACTCACAGAGTTACACGTTTCTCTTCAGTGGTCAGTTTGCTAACACAGTTTTCTGGAAATCTGCAATGGGATACTTCTTAGAGCAATGAAGCTTTCGGTGCCAAAGGAAATATACTCTGATGAAAACTAGAAAGAAGCTTTCTTAGAATCTTCTTCGTGATGTGTGAATTCATCTCACAGAGTTACACTTCTGTTTCCTAGAACAGTCCATTAACACTGTCTTTGAGGAACCTGAGAAGGGCTACTTTGGATCGCATTGAGGCCTACGCTGATAAAGGAAATATTATCACTTCAAAACGTGAAAGAAGCTTTCTGAGAAACTTCCTTGTGGTAAGTGAATTCTTCTCACAGAGTTACAACTTAGTCCTCATGAAGCAGTTTGTTAACACTCTTTTCGTTTAATCTGCAAAGTGATATTTGGGAGCCCTTTGGGGCCCATTGTGAAAAAGGAAATCTCCTCAGATAATAACTATGGAGAAGCTTTCTGAGAGACTGCTTTCTGATGTGTGACTTCATCACACAGAGTTCCACCCTGCCCTTCTTGGAACAGTTTGCTAACACTGTGGTCCTGGATTCTACAAAGTGATATTTGGGAGCTCATTGAGCGCTATGGTGAAAAAGCATATATCTTCAAAAAAAACTGGAAAGAAGCTTTCTGGGAAAATGAACTTCAACATATGAATGCAACTCACAGAGTTACACCTTTCTCTTCAGTGGTCAGTTTGCTAACACAGTTTTCTGGAAATCTGCAATGGGATACTTCTTAGAGCAATGAAGCTTTCGGTGCCAAAGGAAATATACTCTGATGAAAACTAGAAAGAAGCTTTCTTAGAATCTTCTTCGTGATGTGTGAACTCATCTCACAGAGTTACACTTCTGTTTCCTAGAACAGTCCATTAACACTGTCTTTGAGGAACCTGAGAAGGGCTACTTTGGATCGCATTGAGGCCTACGCTGATAAAGGAAATATTATCACTTCAAAACGTGAAAGAAGCTTTCTGAGAAACTTCCTTGTGGTAAGTGAATTCTTCTCACAGAGTTACAACTTAGTCCTCATGAAGCAGTTTGTTAACACTCTTTTCGTTTAATCTGCAAAGTGATATTTGGGAGCCCTTTGGGGCCCATTGTGAAAAAGGAAATCTCCTCATATAATAACTATGGAGAAGCTTTCTGAGAGACTGCTTTCTGATGTGTGACTTCATCACACAGAGTTCCACCCTTCCCTTCTTGGAACAGTTTGCTAACACTGTGGTCCTGGATTCTACAAAGTGATATTTGGGAGCTCATTGAGCGCTATGGTGAAAAAGCATATATCTTCAAAAAAAACTGGAAAGAAGCTTTCTGGGAAAATGAACTTCAACATATGAATGCAACTCACAGAGTTACACGTTTCTCTTCAGTGGTCAGTTTGCTAACACAGTTTTCTGGAAATCTGCAATGGGATACTTCTTAGAGCAATGAAGCTTTCGGTGCCAAAGGAAATATACTCTGATGAAAACTAGAAAGAAGCTTTCTTAGAATCTTCTTCGTGATGTGTGAATTCATCTCA
Source organism: Rhinopithecus roxellana (assembly GCF_007565055.1). Taxonomy (NCBI): domain Eukaryota; kingdom Metazoa; phylum Chordata; class Mammalia; order Primates; family Cercopithecidae; genus Rhinopithecus; species Rhinopithecus roxellana. Next base: position 99,394,642 of record NC_044566.1, read on the forward strand.
CAGAGTTACACTTCTGTTTCCTAGAACAGTCCATTAACACTGTCTTTGAGGAACCTGAGAAGGGCTACTTTGGATCGCATTGAGGCCTACGCTGATAAAGGAAATATTATCACTTCAAAACGTGAAAGAAGCTTTCTGAGAAACTTCCTTGTGGTAAGTGAATTCTTCTCACAGAGTTACAACTTAGTCCTCATGAAGCAGTTTGTTAACACTCTTTTCGTTTAATCTGCAAAGTGATATTTGGGAGCCCTTTGGGGCCCATTGTGAAAAAGGAAATCTCCTCATATAATAACTATGGAGAAGCTTTCTGAGAGACTGCTTTCTGATGTGTGACTTCATCACACAGAGTTCCACCCTTCCCTTCTTGGAACAGTTTGCTAACACTGTGGTCCTGGATTCTACAAAGTGATATTTGGGAGCTCATTGAGCGCTATGGTGAAAAAGCATATATCTTCAAAAAAAACTGGAAAGAAGCTTTCTGGGAAAATGAACTTCAACATATGAATGCAACTCACAGAGTTACACGTTTCTCTTCAGTGGTCAGTTTGCTAACACAGTTTTCTGGAAATCTGCAATGGGATACTTCTTAGAGCAATGAAGCTTTCGGTGCCAAAGGAAATATACTCTGATGAAAACTAGAAAGAAGCTTTCTTAGAATCTTCTTCGTGATGTGTGAACTCATCTCACAGAGTTACACTTCTGTTTCCTAGAACAGTCCATTAACACTGTCTTTGAGGAACCTGAGAAGGGCTACTTTGGATCGCATTGAGGCCTACGCTGATAAAGGAAATATCATCACTTCAAAACGTGAAAGAAGCTTTCTGAGAAACTTCCTTGTGGTAAGTGAATTCTTCTCACAGAGTTACAACTTAGTCCTCATGAAGCAGTTTGTTAACACTCTTTTCGTTTAATCTGCAAAGTGATATTTGGGAGCCCTTTGGGGCCCATTGTGAAAAAGGAAATCTCCTCAGATAATAACTATGGAGAAGCTTTCTGAGAGACTGCTTTCTGATGTGTGACTTCATCACACAGAGTTCCACCCTTCCCTTCTTGGAACAGTTTGCTAACACTGTGGTCCTGGATTCTACAAAGTGATATTTGGGAGCTCATTGAGCGCTATGGTGAAAAAGCATATATCTTCAAAAAAAACTGGAAAGAAGCTTTCTGGGAAAATGAACTTCAACATATGAATGCAACTCACAGAGTTACACGTTTCTCTTCAGTGGTCAGTTTGCTAACACAGTTTTCTGGAAATCTGCAATGGGATACTTCTTAGAGCAATGAAGCTTTCGGTGACAAAGGAAATATACTCTGATGAAAACTAGAAAGAAGCTTTCTTAGAATCTTCTTCGTGATGTGTGAACTCATCTCACAGAGTTACACTTCTGTTTCCTAGAACAGTCCATTAACACTGTCTTTGAGGAACCTGAGAAGGGCTACTTTGGATCGCATTGAGGCCTACGCTGATAAAGGAAATATCATCACTTCAAAACGTGAAAGAAGCTTTCTGAGAAACTTCCTTGTGGTAAGTGAATTCTTCTCACAGAGTTACAACTTAGTCCTCATGAAGCAGTTTGTTAACACTCTTTTCGTTTAATCTGCAAAGTGATATTTGGGAGCCCTTTGGGGCCCATTGTGAAAAAGGAAATCTCCTCATATAATAACTATGGAGAAGCTTTCTGAGAGACTGCTTTCTGATGTGTGACTTCATCACACAGAGTTCCACCCTTCCCTTCTTGGAACAGTTTGCTAACACTGTGGTCCTGGATTCTACAAAGTGATATTTGGGAGCTCATTGAGCGCTATGGTGAAAAAGCATATATCTTCAAAAAAAACTGGAAAGAAGCTTTCTGGGAAAATGAACTTCAACATATGAATGCAACTCACAGAGTTACACGTTTCTCTTCAGTGGTCAGTTTGCTAACACAGTTTTCTGGAAATCTGCAATGGGATACTTCTTAGAGCAATGAAGCTTTCGGTGACAAAGGAAATATACTCTGATGAAAACTAGAAAGAAGCTTTCTTAGAATCTTCTTCGTGATGTGTGAACTCATCTCACAGAGTTACACTTCTGTTTCCTAGAACAGTCCATTAACACTGTCTTTGAGGAACCTGAGAAGGGCTACTTTGGATCGCATTGAGGCCTACGCTGATAAAGGAAATATCATCACTTCAAAACGTGAAAGAAGCTTTCTGAGAAACTTCCTTGTGGTAAGTGAATTCTTCTCACAGAGTTACAACTTAGTCCTCATGAAGCAGTTTGTTAACACTCTTTTCGTTTAATCTGCAAAGTGATATTTGGGAGCCCTTTGGGGCCCATTGTGAAAAAGGAAATCTCCTCAGATAATAACTATGGAGAAGCTTTCTGAGAGACTGCTTTCTGATGTGTGACTTCATCACACAGAGTTCCACCCTTCCCTTCTTGGAACAGTTTGCTAACACTGTGGTCCTGGATTCTACAAAGTGATATTTGGGAGCTCATTGAGCGCTATGGTGAAAAAGCATATATCTTCAAAAAAAACTGGAAAGAAGCTTTCTGGGAAAATGAACTTCAACATATGAATGCAACTCACAGAGTTACACGTTTCTCTTCAGTGGTCAGTTTGCTAACACAGTTTTCTGGAAATCTGCAATGGGATACTTCTTAGAGCAATGAAGCTTTCGGTGCCAAAGGAAATATACTCTGATGAAAACTAGAAAGAAGCTTTCTTAGAATCTTCTTCGTGATGTGTGAACTCATCTCACAGAGTTACACTTCTGTTTCCTAGAACAGTCCATTAACACTGTCTTTGAGGAACCTGAGAAGGGCTACTTTGGATCGCATTGAGGCCTACGCTGATAAAGGAAATATCATCACTTCAAAACGTGAAAGAAGCTTTCTGAGAAACTTCCTTGTGGTAAGTGAATTCTTCTCACAGAGTTACAACTTAGTCCTCATGAAGCAGTTTGTTAACACTCTTTTCGTTTAATCTGCAAAGTGATATTTGGGAGCCCTTTGGGGCCCATTGTGAAAAAGGAAATCTCCTCATATAATAACTATGGAGAAGCTTTCTGAGAGACTGCTTTCTGATGTGTGACTTCATCACACAGAGTTCCACCCTTCCCTTCTTGGAACAGTTTGCTAACACTGTGGTCCTGGATTCTACAAAGTGATATTTGGGAGCTCATTGAGCGCTATGGTGAAAAAGCATATATCTTCAAAAAAAACTGGAAAGAAGCTTTCTGGGAAAATGAACTTCAACATATGAATGCAACTCACAGAGTTACACGTTTCTCTTCAGTGGTCAGTTTGCTAACACAGTTTTCTGGAAATCTGCAATGGGATACTTCTTAGAGCAATGAAGCTTTCGGTGACAAAGGAAATATACTCTGATGAAAACTAGAAAGAAGCTTTCTTAGAATCTTCTTCGTGATGTGTGAACTCATCTCACAGAGTTACACTTCTGTTTCCTAGAACAGTCCATTAACACTGTCTTTGAGGAACCTGAGAAGGGCTACTTTGGATCGCATTGAGGCCTACGCTGATAAAGGAAATATCATCACTTCAAAACGTGAAAGAAGCTTTCTGAGAAACTTCCTTGTGGTAAGTGAATTCTTCTCACAGAGTTACAACTTAGTCCTCATGAAGCAGTTTGTTAACACTCTTTTCGTTTAATCTGCAAAGTGATATTTGGGAGCCCTTTGGGGCCCATTGTGAAAAAGGAAATCTCCTCATATAATAACTATGGAGAAGCTTTCTGAGAGACTGCTTTCTGATGTGTGACTTCATCACACAGAGTTCCACCCTTCCCTTCTTGGAACAGTTTGCTAACACTGTGGTCCTGGATTCTACAAAGTGATATTTGGGAGCTCATTGAGCGCTATGGTGAAAAAGCATATATCTTCAAAAAAAACTGGAAAGAAGCTTTCTGGGAAAATGAACTTCAACATATGAATGCAACTCACAGAGTTACACGTTTCTCTTCAGTGGTCAGTTTGCTAACACAGTTTTCTGGAAATCTGCAATGGGATACTTCTTAGAGCAATGAAGCTTTCGGTGCCAAAGGAAATATACTCTGATGAAAACTAGAAAGAAGCTTTCTTAGAATCTTCTTCGTGATGTGTGAACTCATCTCACAGAGTTACACTTCTGTTTCCTAGAACAGTCCATTAACACTGTCTTTGAGGAACCTGAGAAGGGCTACTTTGGATCGCATTGAGGCCTACGCTGATAAAGGAAATATTATCACTTCAAAACGTGAAAGAAGCTTTCTGAGAAACTTCCTTGTGGTAAGTGAATTCTTCTCACAGAGTTACAACTTAGTCCTCATGAAGCAGTTTGTTAACACTCTTTTCGTTTAATCTGCAAAGTGATATTTGGGAGCCCTTTGGGGCCCATTGTGAAAAAGGAAATCTCCTCAGATAATAACTATGGAGAAGCTTTCTGAGAGACTGCTTTCTGATGTGTGACTTCATCACACAGAGTTCCACCCTTCCCTTCTTGGAACAGTTTGCTAACACTGTGGTCCTGGATTCTACAAAGTGATATTTGGGAGCTCATTGAGCGCTATGGTGAAAAAGCATATATCTTCAAAAAAAACTGGAAAGAAGCTTTCTGGGAAAATGAACTTCAACATATGAATGCAACTCACAGAGTTACACGTTTCTCTTCAGTGGTCAGTTTGCTAACACAGTTTTCTGGAAATCTGCAATGGGATACTTCTTAGAGCAATGAAGCTTTCGGTGCCAAAGGAAATATACTCTGATGAAAACTAGAAAGAAGCTTTCTTAGAATCTTCTTCGTGATGTGTGAACTCATCTCACAGAGTTACACTTCTGTTTCCTAGAACAGTCCATTAACACTGTCTTTGAGGAACCTGAGAAGGGCTACTTTGGATCGCATTGAGGCCTACGCTGATAAAGGAAATATCATCACTTCAAAACGTGAAAGAAGCTTTCTGAGAAACTTCCTTGTGGTAAGTGAATTCTTCTCACAGAGTTACAACTTAGTCCTCATGAAGCAGTTTGTTAACACTCTTTTCGTTTAATCTGCAAAGTGATATTTGGGAGCCCTTTGGGGCCCATTGTGAAAAAGGAAATCTCCTCAGATAATAACTATGGAGAAGCTTTCTGAGAGACTGCTTTCTGATGTGTGACTTCATCACACAGAGTTCCACCCTTCCCTTCTTGGAACAGTTTGCTAACACTGTGGTCCTGGATTCTACAAAGTGATATTTGGGAGCTCATTGAGCGCTATGGTGAAAAAGCATATATCTTCAAAAAAAACTGGAAAGAAGCTTTCTGGGAAAATGAACTTCAACATATGAATGCAACTCACAGAGTTACACGTTTCTCTTCAGTGGTCAGTTTGCTAACACAGTTTTCTGGAAATCTGCAATGGGATACTTCTTAGAGCAATGAAGCTTTCGGTGCCAAAGGAAATATACTCTGATGAAAACTAGAAAGAAGCTTTCTTAGAATCTTCTTCGTGATGTGTGAACTCATCTCACAGAGTTACACTTCTGTTTCCTAGAACAGTCCATTAACACTGTCTTTGAGGAACCTGAGAAGGGCTACTTTGGATCGCATTGAGGCCTACGCTGATAAAGGAAATATTATCACTTCAAAACGTGAAAGAAGCTTTCTGAGAAACTTCCTTGTGGTAAGTGAATTCTTCTCACAGAGTTACAACTTAGTCCTCATGAAGCAGTTTGTTAACACTCTTTTCGTTTAATCTGCAAAGTGATATTTGGGAGCCCTTTGGGGCCCATTGTGAAAAAGGAAATCTCCTCATATAATAACTATGGAGAAGCTTTCTGAGAGACTGCTTTCTGATGTGTGACTTCATCACACAGAGTTCCACCCTTCCCTTCTTGGAACAGTTTGCTAACACTGTGGTCCTGGATTCTACAAAGTGATATTTGGGAGCTCATTGAGCGCTATGGTGAAAAAGCATATATCTTCAAAAAAAACTGGAAAGAAGCTTTCTGGGAAAATGAACTTCAACATATGAATGCAACTCACAGAGTTACACGTTTCTCTTCAGTGGTCAGTTTGCTAACACAGTTTTCTGGAAATCTGCAATGGGATACTTCTTAGAGCAATGAAGCTTTCGGTGCCAAAGGAAATATACTCTGATGAAAACTAGAAAGAAGCTTTCTTAGAATCTTCTTCGTGATGTGTGAACTCATCTCACAGAGTTACACTTCTGTTTCCTAGAACAGTCCATTAACACTGTCTTTGAGGAACCTGAGAAGGGCTACTTTGGATCGCATTGAGGCCTACGCTGATAAAGGAAATATCATCACTTCAAAACGTGAAAGAAGCTTTCTGAGAAACTTCCTTGTGGTAAGTGAATTCTTCTCACAGAGTTACAACTTAGTCCTCATGAAGCAGTTTGTTAACACTCTTTTCGTTTAATCTGCAAAGTGATATTTGGGAGCCCTTTGGGGCCCATTGTGAAAAAGGAAATCTCCTCAGATAATAACTATGGAGAAGCTTTCTGAGAGACTGCTTTCTGATGTGTGACTTCATCACACAGAGTTCCACCCTTCCCTTCTTGGAACAGTTTGCTAACACTGTGGTCCTGGATTCTACAAAGTGATATTTGGGAGCTCATTGAGCGCTATGGTGAAAAAGCATATATCTTCAAAAAAAACTGGAAAGAAGCTTTCTGGGAAAATGAACTTCAACATATGAATGCAACTCACAGAGTTACACGTTTCTCTTCAGTGGTCAGTTTGCTAACACAGTTTTCTGGAAATCTGCAATGGGATACTTCTTAGAGCAATGAAGCTTTCGGTGCCAAAGGAAATATACTCTGATGAAAACTAGAAAGAAGCTTTCTTAGAATCTTCTTCGTGATGTGTGAACTCATCTCACAGAGTTACACTTCTGTTTCCTAGAACAGTCCATTAACACTGTCTTTGAGGAACCTGAGAAGGGCTACTTTGGATCGCATTGAGGCCTACGCTGATAAAGGAAATATTATCACTTCAAAACGTGAAAGAAGCTTTCTGAGAAACTTCCTTGTGGTAAGTGAATTCTTCTCACAGAGTTACAACTTAGTCCTCATGAAGCAGTTTGTTAACACTCTTTTCGTTTAATCTGCAAAGTGATATTTGGGAGCCCTTTGGGGCCCATTGTGAAAAAGGAAATCTCCTCAGATAATAACTATGGAGAAGCTTTCTGAGAGACTGCTTTCTGATGTGTGACTTCATCACACAGAGTTCCACCCTTCCCTTCTTGGAACAGTTTGCTAACACTGTGGTCCTGGATTCTACAAAGTGATATTTGGGAGCTCATTGAGCGCTATGGTGAAAAAGCATATATCTTCAAAAAAAACTGGAAAGAAGCTTTCTGGGAAAATGAACTTCAACATATGAATGCAACTCACAGAGTTACACGTTTCTCTTCAGTGGTCAGTTTGCTAACACAGTTTTCTGGAAATCTGCAATGGGATACTTCTTAGAGCAATGAAGCTTTCGGTGACAAAGGAAATATACTCTGATGAAAACTAGAAAGAAGCTTTCTTAGAATCTTCTTCGTGATGTGTGAACTCATCTCACAGAGTTACACTTCTGTTTCCTAGAACAGTCCATTAACACTGTCTTTGAGGAACCTGAGAAGGGCTACTTTGGATCGCATTGAGGCCTACGCTGATAAAGGAAATATCATCACTTCAAAACGTGAAAGAAGCTTTCTGAGAAACTTCCTTGTGGTAAGTGAATTCTTCTCACAGAGTTACAACTTAGTCCTCATGAAGCAGTTTGTTAACACTCTTTTCGTTTAATCTGCAAAGTGATATTTGGGAGCCCTTTGGGGCCCATTGTGAAAAAGGAAATCTCCTCATATAATAACTATGGAGAAGCTTTCTGAGAGACTGCTTTCTGATGTGTGACTTCATCACACAGAGTTCCACCCTTCCCTTCTTGGAACAGTTTGCTAACACTGTGGTCCTGGATTCTACAAAGTGATATTTGGGAGCTCATTGAGCGCTATGGTGAAAAAGCATATATCTTCAAAAAAAACTGGAAAGAAGCTTTCTGGGAAAATGAACTTCAACATATGAATGCAACTCACAGAGTTACACGTTTCTCTTCAGTGGTCAGTTTGCTAACACAGTTTTCTGGAAATCTGCAATGGGATACTTCTTAGAGCAATGAAGCTTTCGGTGCCAAAGGAAATATACTCTGATGAAAACTAGAAAGAAGCTTTCTTAGAATCTTCTTCGTGATGTGTGAACTCATCTCACAGAGTTACACTTCTGTTTCCTAGAACAGTCCATTAACACTGTCTTTGAGGAACCTGAGAAGGGCTACTTTGGATCGCATTGAGGCCTACGCTGATAAAGGAAATATCATCACTTCAAAACGTGAAAGAAGCTTTCTGAGAAACTTCCTTGTGGTAAGTGAATTCTTCTCACAGAGTTACAACTTAGTCCTCATGAAGCAGTTTGTTAACACTCTTTTCGTTTAATCTGCAAAGTGATATTTGGGAGCCCTTTGGGGCCCATTGTGAAAAAGGAAATCTCCTCATATAATAACTATGGAGAAGCTTTCTGAGAGACTGCTTTCTGATGTGTGACTTCATCACACAGAGTTCCACCCTTCCCTTCTTGGAACAGTTTGCTAACACTGTGGTCCTGGATTCTACAAAGTGATATTTGGGAGCTCATTGAGCGCTATGGTGAAAAAGCATATATCTTCAAAAAAAACTGGAAAGAAGCTTTCTGGGAAAATGAACTTCAACATATGAATGCAACTCACAGAGTTACACGTTTCTCTTCAGTGGTCAGTTTGCTAACACAGTTTTCTGGAAATCTGCAATGGGATACTTCTTAGAGCAATGAAGCTTTCGGTGACAAAGGAAATATACTCTGATGAAAACTAGAAAGAAGCTTTCTTAGAATCTTCTTCGTGATGTGTGAACTCATCTCACAGAGTTACACTTCTGTTTCCTAGAACAGTCCATTAACACTGTCTTTGAGGAACCTGAGAAGGGCTACTTTGGATCGCATTGAGGCCTACGCTGATAAAGGAAATATCATCACTTCAAAACGTGAAAGAAGCTTTCTGAGAAACTTCCTTGTGGTAAGTGAATTCTTCTCACAGAGTTACAACTTAGTCCTCATGAAGCAGTTTGTTAACACTCTTTTCGTTTAATCTGCAAAGTGATATTTGGGAGCCCTTTGGGGCCCATTGTGAAAAAGGAAATCTCCTCATATAATAACTATGGAGAAGCTTTCTGAGAGACTGCTTTCTGATGTGTGACTTCATCACACAGAGTTCCACCCTTCCCTTCTTGGAACAGTTTGCTAACACTGTGGTCCTGGATTCTACAAAGTGATATTTGGGAGCTCATTGAGCGCTATGGTGAAAAAGCATATATCTTCAAAAAAAACTGGAAAGAAGCTTTCTGGGAAAATGAACTTCAACATATGAATGCAACTCACAGAGTTACACGTTTCTCTTCAGTGGTCAGTTTGCTAACACAGTTTTCTGGAAATCTGCAATGGGATACTTCTTAGAGCAATGAAGCTTTCGGTGACAAAGGAAATATACTCTGATGAAAACTAGAAAGAAGCTTTCTTAGAATCTTCTTCGTGATGTGTGAACTCATCTCACAGAGTTACACTTCTGTTTCCTAGAACAGTCCATTAACACTGTCTTTGAGGAACCTGAGAAGGGCTACTTTGGATCGCATTGAGGCCTACGCTGATAAAGGAAATATCATCACTTCAAAACGTGAAAGAAGCTTTCTGAGAAACTTCCTTGTGGTAAGTGAATTCTTCTCACAGAGTTACAACTTAGTCCTCATGAAGCAGTTTGTTAACACTCTTTTCGTTTAATCTGCAAAGTGATATTTGGGAGCCCTTTGGGGCCCATTGTGAAAAAGGAAATCTCCTCAGATAATAACTATGGAGAAGCTTTCTGAGAGACTGCTTTCTGATGTGTGACTTCATCACACAGAGTTCCACCCTTCCCTTCTTGGAACAGTTTGCTAACACTGTGGTCCTGGATTCTACAAAGTGATATTTGGGAGCTCATTGAGCGCTATGGTGAAAAAGCATATATCTTCAAAAAAAACTGGAAAGAAGCTTTCTGGGAAAATGAACTTCAACATATGAATGCAACTCACAGAGTTACACGTTTCTCTTCAGTGGTCAGTTTGCTAACACAGTTTTCTGGAAATCTGCAATGGGATACTTCTTAGAGCAATGAAGCTTTCGGTGCCAAAGGAAATATACTCTGATGAAAACTAGAAAGAAGCTTTCTTAGAATCTTCTTCGTGATGTGTGAATTCATCTCACAGAGTTACACTTCTGTTTCCTAGAACAGTCCATTAACACTGTCTTTGAGGAACCTGAGAAGGGCTACTTTGGATCGCATTGAGGCCTACGCTGATAAAGGAAATATTATCACTTCAAAACGTGAAAGAAGCTTTCTGAGAAACTTCCTTGTGGTAAGTGAATTCTTCTCACAGAGTTACAACTTAGTCCTCATGAAGCAGTTTGTTAACACTCTTTTCGTTTAATCTGCAAAGTGATATTTGGGAGCCCTTTGGGGCCCATTGTGAAAAAGGAAATCTCCTCAGATAATAACTATGGAGAAGCTTTCTGAGAGACTGCTTTCTGATGTGTGACTTCATCACACAGAGTTCCACCCTTCCCTTCTTGGAACAGTTTGCTAACACTGTGGTCCTGGATTCTACAAAGTGATATTTGGGAGCTCATTGAGCGCTATGGTGAAAAAGCATATATCTTCAAAAAAAACTGGAAAGAAGCTTTCTGGGAAAATGAACTTCAACATATGAATGCAACTCACAGAGTTACACGTTTCTCTTCAGTGGTCAGTTTGCTAACACAGTTTTCTGGAAATCTGCAATGGGATACTTCTTAGAGCAATGAAGCTTTCGGTGCCAAAGGAAATATACTCTGATGAAAACTAGAAAGAAGCTTTCTTAGAATCTTCTTCGTGATGTGTGAACTCATCTCACAGAGTTACACTTCTGTTTCCTAGAACAGTCCATTAACACTGTCTTTGAGGAACCTGAGAAGGGCTACTTTGGATCGCATTGAGGCCTACGCTGATAAAGGAAATATCATCACTTCAAAACGTGAAAGAAGCTTTCTGAGAAACTTCCTTGTGGTAAGTGAATTCTTCTCACAGAGTTACAACTTAGTCCTCATGAAGCAGTTTGTTAACACTCTTTTCGTTTAATCTGCAAAGTGATATTTGGGAGCCCTTTGGGGCCCATTGTGAAAAAGGAAATCTCCTCAGATAATAACTATGGAGAAGCTTTCTGAGAGACTGCTTTCTGATGTGTGACTTCATCACACAGAGTTCCACCCTTCCCTTCTTGGAACAGTTTGCTAACACTGTGGTCCTGGATTCTACAAAGTGATATTTGGGAGCTCATTGAGCGCTATGGTGAAAAAGCATATATCTTCAAAAAAAACTGGAAAGAAGCTTTCTGGGAAAATGAACTTCAACATATGAATGCAACTCACAGAGTTACACGTTTCTCTTCAGTGGTCAGTTTGCTAACACAGTTTTCTGGAAATCTGCAATGGGATACTTCTTAGAGCAATGAAGCTTTCGGTGCCAAAGGAAATATACTCTGATGAAAACTAGAAAGAAGCTTTCTTAGAATCTTCTTCGTGATGTGTGAACTCATCTCACAGAGTTACACTTCTGTTTCCTAGAACAGTCCATTAACACTGTCTTTGAGGAACCTGAGAAGGGCTACTTTGGATCGCATTGAGGCCTACGCTGATAAAGGAAATATCATCACTTCAAAACGTGAAAGAAGCTTTCTGAGAAACTTCCTTGTGGTAAGTGAATTCTTCTCACAGAGTTACAACTTAGTCCTCATGAAGCAGTTTGTTAACACTCTTTTCGTTTAATCTGCAAAGTGATATTTGGGAGCCCTTTGGGGCCCATTGTGAAAAAGGAAATCTCCTCATATAATAACTATGGAGAAGCTTTCTGAGAGACTGCTTTCTGATGTGTGACTTCATCACACAGAGTTCCACCCTTCCCTTCTTGGAACAGTTTGCTAACACTGTGGTCCTGGATTCTACAAAGTGATATTTGGGAGCTCATTGAGCGCTATGGTGAAAAAGCATATATCTTCAAAAAAAACTGGAAAGAAGCTTTCTGGGAAAATGAACTTCAACATATGAATGCAACTCACAGAGTTACACGTTTCTCTTCAGTGGTCAGTTTGCTAACACAGTTTTCTGGAAATCTGCAATGGGATACTTCTTAGAGCAATGAAGCTTTCGGTGCCAAAGGAAATATACTCTGATGAAAACTAGAAAGAAGCTTTCTTAGAATCTTCTTCGTGATGTGTGAACTCATCTCACAGAGTTACACTTCTGTTTCCTAGAACAGTCCATTAACACTGTCTTTGAGGAACCTGAGAAGGGCTACTTTGGATCGCATTGAGGCCTACGCTGATAAAGGAAATATTATCACTTCAAAACGTGAAAGAAGCTTTCTGAGAAACTTCCTTGTGGTAAGTGAATTCTTCTCACAGAGTTACAACTTAGTCCTCATGAAGCAGTTTGTTAACACTCTTTTCGTTTAATCTGCAAAGTGATATTTGGGAGCCCTTTGGGGCCCATTGTGAAAAAGGAAATCTCCTCATATAATAACTATGGAGAAGCTTTCTGAGAGACTGCTTTCTGATGTGTGACTTCATCACACAGAGTTCCACCCTTCCCTTCTTGGAACAGTTTGCTAACACTGTGGTCCTGGATTCTACAAAGTGATATTTGGGAGCTCATTGAGCGCTATGGTGAAAAAGCATATATCTTCAAAAAAAACTGGAAAGAAGCTTTCTGGGAAAATGAACTTCAACATATGAATGCAACTCACAGAGTTACACGTTTCTCTTCAGTGGTCAGTTTGCTAACACAGTTTTCTGGAAATCTGCAATGGGATACTTCTTAGAGCAATGAAGCTTTCGGTGACAAAGGAAATATACTCTGATGAAAACTAGAAAGAAGCTTTCTTAGAATCTTCTTCGTGATGTGTGAACTCATCTCACAGAGTTACACTTCTGTTTCCTAGAACAGTCCATTAACACTGTCTTTGAGGAACCTGAGAAGGGCTACTTTGGATCGCATTGAGGCCTACGCTGATAAAGGAAATATCATCACTTCAAAACGTGAAAGAAGCTTTCTGAGAAACTTCCTTGTGGTAAGTGAATTCTTCTCACAGAGTTACAACTTAGTCCTCATGAAGCAGTTTGTTAACACTCTTTTCGTTTAATCTGCAAAGTGATATTTGGGAGCCCTTTGGGGCCCATTGTGAAAAAGGAAATCTCCTCATATAATAACTATGGAGAAGCTTTCTGAGAGACTGCTTTCTGATGTGTGACTTCATCACACAGAGTTCCACCCTTCCCTTCTTGGAACAGTTTGCTAACACTGTGGTCCTGGATTCTACAAAGTGATATTTGGGAGCTCATTGAGCGCTATGGTGAAAAAGCATATATCTTCAAAAAAAACTGGAAAGAAGCTTTCTGGGAAAATGAACTTCAACATATGAATGCAACTCACAGAGTTACACGTTTCTCTTCAGTGGTCAGTTTGCTAACACAGTTTTCTGGAAATCTGCAATGGGATACTTCTTAGAGCAATGAAGCTTTCGGTGCCAAAGGAAATATACTCTGATGAAAACTAGAAAGAAGCTTTCTTAGAATCTTCTTCGTGATGTGTGAACTCATCTCACAGAGTTACACTTCTGTTTCCTAGAACAGTCCATTAACACTGTCTTTGAGGAACCTGAGAAGGGCTACTTTGGATCGCATTGAGGCCTACGCTGATAAAGGAAATATCATCACTTCAAAACGTGAAAGAAGCTTTCTGAGAAACTTCCTTGTGGTAAGTGAATTCTTCTCACAGAGTTACAACTTAGTCCTCATGAAGCAGTTTGTTAACACTCTTTTCGTTTAATCTGCAAAGTGATATTTGGGAGCCCTTTGGGGCCCATTGTGAAAAAGGAAATCTCCTCATATAATAACTATGGAGAAGCTTTCTGAGAGACTGCTTTCTGATGTGTGACTTCATCACACAGAGTTCCACCCTTCCCTTCTTGGAACAGTTTGCTAACACTGTGGTCCTGGATTCTACAAAGTGATATTTGGGAGCTCATTGAGCGCTATGGTGAAAAAGCATATATCTTCAAAAAAAACTGGAAAGAAGCTTTCTGGGAAAATGAACTTCAACATATGAATGCAACTCACAGAGTTACACGTTTCTCTTCAGTGGTCAGTTTGCTAACACAGTTTTCTGGAAATCTGCAATGGGATACTTCTTAGAGCAATGAAGCTTTCGGTGCCAAAGGAAATATACTCTGATGAAAACTAGAAAGAAGCTTTCTTAGAATCTTCTTCGTGATGTGTGAACTCATCTCACAGAGTTACACTTCTGTTTCCTAGAACAGTCCATTAACACTGTCTTTGAGGAACCTGAGAAGGGCTACTTTGGATCGCATTGAGGCCTACGCTGATAAAGGAAATATCATCACTTCAAAACGTGAAAGAAGCTTTCTGAGAAACTTCCTTGTGGTAAGTGAATTCTTCTCACAGAGTTACAACTTAGTCCTCATGAAGCAGTTTGTTAACACTCTTTTCGTTTAATCTGCAAAGTGATATTTGGGAGCCCTTTGGGGCCCATTGTGAAAAAGGAAATCTCCTCAGATAATAACTATGGAGAAGCTTTCTGAGAGACTGCTTTCTGATGTGTGACTTCATCACACAGAGTTCCACCCTTCCCTTCTTGGAACAGTTTGCTAACACTGTGGTCCTGGATTCTACAAAGTGATATTTGGGAGCTCATTGAGCGCTATGGTGAAAAAGCATATATCTTCAAAAAAAACTGGAAAGAAGCTTTCTGGGAAAATGAACTTCAACATATGAATGCAACTCACAGAGTTACACGTTTCTCTTCAGTGGTCAGTTTGCTAACACAGTTTTCTGGAAATCTGCAATGGGATACTTCTTAGAGCAATGAAGCTTTCGGTGCCAAAGGAAATATACTCTGATGAAAACTAGAAAGAAGCTTTCTTAGAATCTTCTTCGTGATGTGTGAACTCATCTCACAGAGTTACACTTCTGTTTCCTAGAACAGTCCATTAACACTGTCTTTGAGGAACCTGAGAAGGGCTACTTTGGATCGCATTGAGGCCTACGCTGATAAAGGAAATATCATCACTTCAAAACGTGAAAGAAGCTTTCTGAGAAACTTCCTTGTGGTAAGTGAATTCTTCTCACAGAGTTACAACTTAGTCCTCATGAAGCAGTTTGTTAACACTCTTTTCGTTTAATCTGCAAAGTGATATTTGGGAGCCCTTTGGGGCCCATTGTGAAAAAGGAAATCTCCTCAGATAATAACTATGGAGAAGCTTTCTGAGAGACTGCTTTCTGATGTGTGACTTCATCACACAGAGTTCCACCCTTCCCTTCTTGGAACAGTTTGCTAACACTGTGGTCCTGGATTCTACAAAGTGATATTTGGGAGCTCATTGAGCGCTATGGTGAAAAAGCATATATCTTCAAAAAAAACTGGAAAGAAGCTTTCTGGGAAAATGAACTTCAACATATGAATGCAACTCACAGAGTTACACGTTTCTCTTCAGTGGTCAGTTTGCTAACACAGTTTTCTGGAAATCTGCAATGGGATACTTCTTAGAGCAATGAAGCTTTCGGTGCCAAAGGAAATATACTCTGATGAAAACTAGAAAGAAGCTTTCTTAGAATCTTCTTCGTGATGTGTGAACTCATCTCACAGAGTTACACTTCTGTTTCCTAGAACAGTCCATTAACACTGTCTTTGAGGAACCTGAGAAGGGCTACTTTGGATCGCATTGAGGCCTACGCTGATAAAGGAAATATCATCACTTCAAAACGTGAAAGAAGCTTTCTGAGAAACTTCCTTGTGGTAAGTGAATTCTTCTCACAGAGTTACAACTTAGTCCTCATGAAGCAGTTTGTTAACACTCTTTTCGTTTAATCTGCAAAGTGATATTTGGGAGCCCTTTGGGGCCCATTGTGAAAAAGGAAATCTCCTCAGATAATAACTATGGAGAAGCTTTCTGAGAGACTGCTTTCTGATGTGTGACTTCATCACACAGAGTTCCACCCTTCCCTTCTTGGAACAGTTTGCTAACACTGTGGTCCTGGATTCTACAAAGTGATATTTGGGAGCTCATTGAGCGCTATGGTGAAAAAGCATATATCTTCAAAAAAAACTGGAAAGAAGCTTTCTGGGAAAATGAACTTCAACATATGAATGCAACTCACAGAGTTACACGTTTCTCTTCAGTGGTCAGTTTGCTAACACAGTTTTCTGGAAATCTGCAATGGGATACTTCTTAGAGCAATGAAGCTTTCGGTGCCAAAGGAAATATACTCTGATGAAAACTAGAAAGAAGCTTTCTTAGAATCTTCTTCGTGATGTGTGAACTCATCTCACAGAGTTACACTTCTGTTTCCTAGAACAGTCCATTAACACTGTCTTTGAGGAACCTGAGAAGGGCTACTTTGGATCGCATTGAGGCCTACGCTGATAAAGGAAATATCATCACTTCAAAACGTGAAAGAAGCTTTCTGAGAAACTTCCTTGTGGTAAGTGAATTCTTCTCACAGAGTTACAACTTAGTCCTCATGAAGCAGTTTGTTAACACTCTTTTCGTTTAATCTGCAAAGTGATATTTGGGAGCCCTTTGGGGCCCATTGTGAAAAAGGAAATCTCCTCAGATAATAACTATGGAGAAGCTTTCTGAGAGACTGCTTTCTGATGTGTGACTTCATCACACAGAGTTCCACCCTTCCCTTCTTGGAACAGTTTGCTAACACTGTGGTCCTGGATTCTACAAAGTGATATTTGGGAGCTCATTGAGCGCTATGGTGAAAAAGCATATATCTTCAAAAAAAACTGGAAAGAAGCTTTCTGGGAAAATGAACTTCAACATATGAATGCAACTCACAGAGTTACACGTTTCTCTTCAGTGGTCAGTTTGCTAACACAGTTTTCTGGAAATCTGCAATGGGATACTTCTTAGAGCAATGAAGCTTTCGGTGCCAAAGGAAATATACTCTGATGAAAACTAGAAAGAAGCTTTCTTAGAATCTTCTTCGTGATGTGTGAACTCATCTCACAGAGTTACACTTCTGTTTCCTAGAACAGTCCATTAACACTGTCTTTGAGGAACCTGAGAAGGGCTACTTTGGATCGCATTGAGGCCTACGCTGATAAAGGAAATATCATCACTTCAAAACGTGAAAGAAGCTTTCTGAGAAACTTCCTTGTGGTAAGTGAATTCTTCTCACAGAGTTACAACTTAGTCCTCATGAAGCAGTTTGTTAACACTCTTTTCGTTTAATCTGCAAAGTGATATTTGGGAGCCCTTTGGGGCCCATTGTGAAAAAGGAAATCTCCTCAGATAATAACTATGGAGAAGCTTTCTGAGAGACTGCTTTCTGATGTGTGACTTCATCACACAGAGTTCCACCCTTCCCTTCTTGGAACAGTTTGCTAACACTGTGGTCCTGGATTCTACAAAGTGATATTTGGGAGCTCATTGAGCGCTATGGTGAAAAAGCATATATCTTCAAAAAAAACTGGAAAGAAGCTTTCTGGGAAAATGAACTTCAACATATGAATGCAACTCACAGAGTTACACGTTTCTCTTCAGTGGTCAGTTTGCTAACACAGTTTTCTGGAAATCTGCAATGGGATACTTCTTAGAGCAATGAAGCTTTCGGTGCCAAAGGAAATATACTCTGATGAAAACTAGAAAGAAGCTTTCTTAGAATCTTCTTCGTGATGTGTGAACTCATCTCACAGAGTTACACTTCTGTTTCCTAGAACAGTCCATTAACACTGTCTTTGAGGAACCTGAGAAGGGCTACTTTGGATCGCATTGAGGCCTACGCTGATAAAGGAAATATCATCACTTCAAAACGTGAAAGAAGCTTTCTGAGAAACTTCCTTGTGGTAAGTGAATTCTTCTCACAGAGTTACAACTTAGTCCTCATGAAGCAGTTTGTTAACACTCTTTTCGTTTAATCTGCAAAGTGATATTTGGGAGCCCTTTGGGGCCCATTGTGAAAAAGGAAATCTCCTCAGATAATAACTATGGAGAAGCTTTCTGAGAGACTGCTTTCTGATGTGTGACTTCATCACACAGAGTTCCACCCTTCCTTCTTGGAACAGTTTGCTAACACTGTGGTCCTGGATTCTACAAAGTGATATTTGGGAGCTCATTGAGCGCTATAGTGAAAAAGCATATATCTTCAAAAAAAACTGGAAAGAAGCTTTCTGGGAAAATGAACTTCAACATATGATGCGAATTCATCTCACAGAGTTACACTTCTGTTTCCTAGAACAGTCCATTAACACTGTCTTTGAGGAACCTGAGATGGGCTACTTTGGATCGCATTGAGGCCTACGCTGGTAAAGGAAATATTATCACTTCAAAACGTGAAAGAAGCTTTCTGAGAAACTTCCTTGTGGTAAGTGAATTCTTCTCACAGATTACAACTTAGGCCTCGTGAAGCAGTTTGTTAACACTCTTTTCGTTTAATCTGCAAAGTGATATTTGGGGCTCTTTGGGGCCCATTGTGAAAAAGGAAATCTACTCAGATAATAACTATGGAGAAGCTTTCTGAGAGACTGCTTTCTGATGTGTGACTTCATCACACAGAGTTCCACCCTGCCCTTCTTGGAACAGTTTGCTAACACTGTGGTCTGGATTCTACAAAGTGATATTTGGGAGCTCATTGAGCGCTATGGTGAAAAAGCATATCTTCAAAAAAACTGGAAAGAAGCTTTCGGGAAAATGAACTTCAACATATGAATGCAACTCACAGAGTTACACGTTTCTCTTCAGTGGTCAGTTTGCTAACACAGTTTTCTGGAAATCTGCAATGGGATACTTCTTAGAGCAATGAAGCTTTCGGTGACAAAGGAAATATACTCTGATGAAAACTAGAAAGAAGCTTTCTTAGAATCTTCTTCGTGATGTGTGAACTCATCTCACAGAGTTACACTTCTGTTTCCTAGAACAGTCCATTAACACTGTCTTTGAGGAACCTGAGAAGGGCTACTTTGGATCGCATTGAGGCCTACGCTGATAAAGGAAATATCATCACTTCAAAACGTGAAAGAAGCTTTCTGAGAAACTTCCTTGTGGTAAGTGAATTCTTCTCACAGAGTTACAACTTAGTCCTCATGAAGCAGTTTGTTAACACTCTTTTCGTTTAATCTGCAAAGTGATATTTGGGAGCCCTTTGGGGCCCATTGTGAAAAAGGAAATCTCCTCATATAATAACTATGGAGAAGCTTTCTGAGAGACTGCTTTCTGATGTGTGACTTCATCACACAGAGTTCCACCCTTCCCTTCTTGGAACAGTTTGCTAACACTGTGGTCCTGGATTCTACAAAGTGATATTTGGGAGCTCATTGAGCGCTATGGTGAAAAAGCATATATCTTCAAAAAAAACTGGAAAGAAGCTTTCTGGGAAAATGAACTTCAACATATGAATGCAACTCACAGAGTTACACGTTTCTCTTCAGTGGTCAGTTTGCTAACACAGTTTTCTGGAAATCTGCAATGGGATACTTCTTAGAGCAATGAAGCTTTCGGTGACAAAGGAAATATACTCTGATGAAAACTAGAAAGAAGCTTTCTTAGAATCTTCTTCGTGATGTGTGAACTCATCTCACAGAGTTACACTTCTGTTTCCTAGAACAGTCCATTAACACTGTCTTTGAGGAACCTGAGAAGGGCTACTTTGGATCGCATTGAGGCCTACGCTGATAAAGGAAATATCATCACTTCAAAACGTGAAAGAAGCTTTCTGAGAAACTTCCTTGTGGTAAGTGAATTCTTCTCACAGAGTTACAACTTAGTCCTCATGAAGCAGTTTGTTAACACTCTTTTCGTTTAATCTGCAAAGTGATATTTGGGAGCCCTTTGGGGCCCATTGTGAAAAAGGAAATCTCCTCATATAATAACTATGGAGAAGCTTTCTGAGAGACTGCTTTCTGATGTGTGACTTCATCACACAGAGTTCCACCCTTCCCTTCTTGGAACAGTTTGCTAACACTGTGGTCCTGGATTCTACAAAGTGATATTTGGGAGCTCATTGAGCGCTATGGTGAAAAAGCATATATCTTCAAAAAAAACTGGAAAGAAGCTTTCTGGGAAAATGAACTTCAACATATGAATGCAACTCACAGAGTTACACGTTTCTCTTCAGTGGTCAGTTTGCTAACACAGTTTTCTGGAAATCTGCAATGGGATACTTCTTAGAGCAATGAAGCTTTCGGTGCCAAAGGAAATATACTCTGATGAAAACTAGAAAGAAGCTTTCTTAGAATCTTCTTCGTGATGTGTGAACTCATCTCACAGAGTTACACTTCTGTTTCCTAGAACAGTCCATTAACACTGTCTTTGAGGAACCTGAGAAGGGCTACTTTGGATCGCATTGAGGCCTACGCTGATAAAGGAAATATCATCACTTCAAAACGTGAAAGAAGCTTTCTGAGAAACTTCCTTGTGGTAAGT
The DNA here is from genome assembly GCF_007565055.1 of Rhinopithecus roxellana. Classification (NCBI taxonomy): domain Eukaryota; kingdom Metazoa; phylum Chordata; class Mammalia; order Primates; family Cercopithecidae; genus Rhinopithecus; species Rhinopithecus roxellana. The sequence continues at coordinate 99,415,206 of NC_044566.1, forward strand.
GAATTCTTCTCACAGAGTTACAACTTAGTCCTCATGAAGCAGTTTGTTAACACTCTTTTCGTTTAATCTGCAAAGTGATATTTGGGAGCCCTTTGGGGCCCATTGTGAAAAAGGAAATCTCCTCATATAATAACTATGGAGAAGCTTTCTGAGAGACTGCTTTCTGATGTGTGACTTCATCACACAGAGTTCCACCCTTCCCTTCTTGGAACAGTTTGCTAACACTGTGGTCCTGGATTCTACAAAGTGATATTTGGGAGCTCATTGAGCGCTATGGTGAAAAAGCATATATCTTCAAAAAAAACTGGAAAGAAGCTTTCTGGGAAAATGAACTTCAACATATGAATGCAACTCACAGAGTTACACGTTTCTCTTCAGTGGTCAGTTTGCTAACACAGTTTTCTGGAAATCTGCAATGGGATACTTCTTAGAGCAATGAAGCTTTCGGTGACAAAGGAAATATACTCTGATGAAAACTAGAAAGAAGCTTTCTTAGAATCTTCTTCGTGATGTGTGAACTCATCTCACAGAGTTACACTTCTGTTTCCTAGAACAGTCCATTAACACTGTCTTTGAGGAACCTGAGAAGGGCTACTTTGGATCGCATTGAGGCCTACGCTGATAAAGGAAATATCATCACTTCAAAACGTGAAAGAAGCTTTCTGAGAAACTTCCTTGTGGTAAGTGAATTCTTCTCACAGAGTTACAACTTAGTCCTCATGAAGCAGTTTGTTAACACTCTTTTCGTTTAATCTGCAAAGTGATATTTGGGAGCCCTTTGGGGCCCATTGTGAAAAAGGAAATCTCCTCAGATAATAACTATGGAGAAGCTTTCTGAGAGACTGCTTTCTGATGTGTGACTTCATCACACAGAGTTCCACCCTTCCCTTCTTGGAACAGTTTGCTAACACTGTGGTCCTGGATTCTACAAAGTGATATTTGGGAGCTCATTGAGCGCTATGGTGAAAAAGCATATATCTTCAAAAAAAACTGGAAAGAAGCTTTCTGGGAAAATGAACTTCAACATATGAATGCAACTCACAGAGTTACACGTTTCTCTTCAGTGGTCAGTTTGCTAACACAGTTTTCTGGAAATCTGCAATGGGATACTTCTTAGAGCAATGAAGCTTTCGGTGACAAAGGAAATATACTCTGATGAAAACTAGAAAGAAGCTTTCTTAGAATCTTCTTCGTGATGTGTGAACTCATCTCACAGAGTTACACTTCTGTTTCCTAGAACAGTCCATTAACACTGTCTTTGAGGAACCTGAGAAGGGCTACTTTGGATCGCATTGAGGCCTACGCTGATAAAGGAAATATCATCACTTCAAAACGTGAAAGAAGCTTTCTGAGAAACTTCCTTGTGGTAAGTGAATTCTTCTCACAGAGTTACAACTTAGTCCTCATGAAGCAGTTTGTTAACACTCTTTTCGTTTAATCTGCAAAGTGATATTTGGGAGCCCTTTGGGGCCCATTGTGAAAAAGGAAATCTCCTCATATAATAACTATGGAGAAGCTTTCTGAGAGACTGCTTTCTGATGTGTGACTTCATCACACAGAGTTCCACCCTTCCCTTCTTGGAACAGTTTGCTAACACTGTGGTCCTGGATTCTACAAAGTGATATTTGGGAGCTCATTGAGCGCTATGGTGAAAAAGCATATATCTTCAAAAAAAACTGGAAAGAAGCTTTCTGGGAAAATGAACTTCAACATATGAATGCAACTCACAGAGTTACACGTTTCTCTTCAGTGGTCAGTTTGCTAACACAGTTTTCTGGAAATCTGCAATGGGATACTTCTTAGAGCAATGAAGCTTTCGGTGACAAAGGAAATATACTCTGATGAAAACTAGAAAGAAGCTTTCTTAGAATCTTCTTCGTGATGTGTGAATTCATCTCACAGAGTTACACTTCTGTTTCCTAGAACAGTCCATTAACACTGTCTTTGAGGAACCTGAGAAGGGCTACTTTGGATCGCATTGAGGCCTACGCTGATAAAGGAAATATTATCACTTCAAAACGTGAAAGAAGCTTTCTGAGAAACTTCCTTGTGGTAAGTGAATTCTTCTCACAGAGTTACAACTTAGTCCTCATGAAGCAGTTTGTTAACACTCTTTTCGTTTAATCTGCAAAGTGATATTTGGGAGCCCTTTGGGGCCCATTGTGAAAAAGGAAATCTCCTCAGATAATAACTATGGAGAAGCTTTCTGAGAGACTGCTTTCTGATGTGTGACTTCATCACACAGAGTTCCACCCTTCCCTTCTTGGAACAGTTTGCTAACACTGTGGTCCTGGATTCTACAAAGTGATATTTGGGAGCTCATTGAGCGCTATGGTGAAAAAGCATATATCTTCAAAAAAAACTGGAAAGAAGCTTTCTGGGAAAATGAACTTCAACATATGAATGCAACTCACAGAGTTACACGTTTCTCTTCAGTGGTCAGTTTGCTAACACAGTTTTCTGGAAATCTGCAATGGGATACTTCTTAGAGCAATGAAGCTTTCGGTGCCAAAGGAAATATACTCTGATGAAAACTAGAAAGAAGCTTTCTTAGAATCTTCTTCGTGATGTGTGAACTCATCTCACAGAGTTACACTTCTGTTTCCTAGAACAGTCCATTAACACTGTCTTTGAGGAACCTGAGAAGGGCTACTTTGGATCGCATTGAGGCCTACGCTGATAAAGGAAATATTATCACTTCAAAACGTGAAAGAAGCTTTCTGAGAAACTTCCTTGTGGTAAGTGAATTCTTCTCACAGAGTTACAACTTAGTCCTCATGAAGCAGTTTGTTAACACTCTTTTCGTTTAATCTGCAAAGTGATATTTGGGAGCCCTTTGGGGCCCATTGTGAAAAAGGAAATCTCCTCAGATAATAACTATGGAGAAGCTTTCTGAGAGACTGCTTTCTGATGTGTGACTTCATCACACAGAGTTCCACCCTTCCCTTCTTGGCACAGTTTGCTAACACTGTGGTCCTGGATTCTACAAAGTGATATTTGGGAGCTCATTGAGCGCTATGGTGAAAAAGCATATATCTTCAAAAAAAACTGGAAAGAAGCTTTCTGGGAAAATGAACTTCAACATATGAATGCAACTCACAGAGTTACACGTTTCTCTTCAGTGGTCAGTTTGCTAACACAGTTTTCTGGAAATCTGCAATGGGATACTTCTTAGAGCAATGAAGCTTTCGGTGACAAAGGAAATATACTCTGATGAAAACTAGAAAGAAGCTTTCTTAGAATCTTCTTCGTGATGTGTGAATTCATCTCACAGAGTTACACTTCTGTTTCCTAGAACAGTCCATTAACACTGTCTTTGAGGAACCTGAGAAGGGCTACTTTGGATCGCATTGAGGCCTACGCTGATAAAGGAAATATCATCACTTCAAAACGTGAAAGAAGCTTTCTGAGAAACTTCCTTGTGGTAAGTGAATTCTTCTCACAGAGTTACAACTTAGTCCTCATGAAGCAGTTTGTTAACACTCTTTTCGTTTAATCTGCAAAGTGATATTTGGGAGCCCTTTGGGGCCCATTGTGAAAAAGGAAATCTCCTCAGATAATAACTATGGAGAAGCTTTCTGAGAGACTGCTTTCTGATGTGTGACTTCATCACACAGAGTTCCACCCTTCCCTTCTTGGAACAGTTTGCTAACACTGTGGTCCTGGATTCTACAAAGTGATATTTGGGAGCTCATTGAGCGCTATGGTGAAAAAGCATATATCTTCAAAAAAAACTGGAAAGAAGCTTTCTGGGAAAATGAACTTCAACATATGAATGCAACTCACAGAGTTACACGTTTCTCTTCAGTGGTCAGTTTGCTAACACAGTTTTCTGGAAATCTGCAATGGGATACTTCTTAGAGCAATGAAGCTTTCGGTGACAAAGGAAATATACTCTGATGAAAACTAGAAAGAAGCTTTCTTAGAATCTTCTTCGTGATGTGTGAACTCATCTCACAGAGTTACACTTCTGTTTCCTAGAACAGTCCATTAACACTGTCTTTGAGGAACCTGAGAAGGGCTACTTTGGATCGCATTGAGGCCTACGCTGATAAAGGAAATATCATCACTTCAAAACGTGAAAGAAGCTTTCTGAGAAACTTCCTTGTGGTAAGTGAATTCTTCTCACAGAGTTACAACTTAGTCCTCATGAAGCAGTTTGTTAACACTCTTTTCGTTTAATCTGCAAAGTGATATTTGGGAGCCCTTTGGGGCCCATTGTGAAAAAGGAAATCTCCTCATATAATAACTATGGAGAAGCTTTCTGAGAGACTGCTTTCTGATGTGTGACTTCATCACACAGAGTTCCACCCTTCCCTTCTTGGCACAGTTTGCTAACACTGTGGTCCTGGATTCTACAAAGTGATATTTGGGAGCTCATTGAGCGCTATGGTGAAAAAGCATATATCTTCAAAAAAAACTGGAAAGAAGCTTTCTGGGAAAATGAACTTCAACATATGAATGCAACTCACAGAGTTACACGTTTCTCTTCAGTGGTCAGTTTGCTAACACAGTTTTCTGGAAATCTGCAATGGGATACTTCTTAGAGCAATGAAGCTTTCGGTGCCAAAGGAAATATACTCTGATGAAAACTAGAAAGAAGCTTTCTTAGAATCTTCTTCGTGATGTGTGAACTCATCTCACAGAGTTACACTTCTGTTTCCTAGAACAGTCCATTAACACTGTCTTTGAGGAACCTGAGAAGGGCTACTTTGGATCGCATTGAGGCCTACGCTGATAAAGGAAATATCATCACTTCAAAACGTGAAAGAAGCTTTCTGAGAAACTTCCTTGTGGTAAGTGAATTCTTCTCACAGAGTTACAACTTAGTCCTCATGAAGCAGTTTGTTAACACTCTTTTCGTTTAATCTGCAAAGTGATATTTGGGAGCCCTTTGGGGCCCATTGTGAAAAAGGAAATCTCCTCAGATAATAACTATGGAGAAGCTTTCTGAGAGACTGCTTTCTGATGTGTGACTTCATCACACAGAGTTCCACCCTTCCCTTCTTGGAACAGTTTGCTAACACTGTGGTCCTGGATTCTACAAAGTGATATTTGGGAGCTCATTGAGCGCTATGGTGAAAAAGCATATATCTTCAAAAAAAACTGGAAAGAAGCTTTCTGGGAAAATGAACTTCAACATATGAATGCAACTCACAGAGTTACACGTTTCTCTTCAGTGGTCAGTTTGCTAACACAGTTTTCTGGAAATCTGCAATGGGATACTTCTTAGAGCAATGAAGCTTTCGGTGCCAAAGGAAATATACTCTGATGAAAACTAGAAAGAAGCTTTCTTAGAATCTTCTTCGTGATGTGTGAACTCATCTCACAGAGTTACACTTCTGTTTCCTAGAACAGTCCATTAACACTGTCTTTGAGGAACCTGAGAAGGGCTACTTTGGATCGCATTGAGGCCTACGCTGATAAAGGAAATATCATCACTTCAAAACGTGAAAGAAGCTTTCTGAGAAACTTCCTTGTGGTAAGTGAATTCTTCTCACAGAGTTACAACTTAGTCCTCATGAAGCAGTTTGTTAACACTCTTTTCGTTTAATCTGCAAAGTGATATTTGGGAGCCCTTTGGGGCCCATTGTGAAAAAGGAAATCTCCTCATATAATAACTATGGAGAAGCTTTCTGAGAGACTGCTTTCTGATGTGTGACTTCATCACACAGAGTTCCACCCTTCCCTTCTTGGAACAGTTTGCTAACACTGTGGTCCTGGATTCTACAAAGTGATATTTGGGAGCTCATTGAGCGCTATGGTGAAAAAGCATATATCTTCAAAAAAAACTGGAAAGAAGCTTTCTGGGAAAATGAACTTCAACATATGAATGCAACTCACAGAGTTACACGTTTCTCTTCAGTGGTCAGTTTGCTAACACAGTTTTCTGGAAATCTGCAATGGGATACTTCTTAGAGCAATGAAGCTTTCGGTGACAAAGGAAATATACTCTGATGAAAACTAGAAAGAAGCTTTCTTAGAATCTTCTTCGTGATGTGTGAACTCATCTCACAGAGTTACACTTCTGTTTCCTAGAACAGTCCATTAACACTGTCTTTGAGGAACCTGAGAAGGGCTACTTTGGATCGCATTGAGGCCTACGCTGATAAAGGAAATATCATCACTTCAAAACGTGAAAGAAGCTTTCTGAGAAACTTCCTTGTGGTAAGTGAATTCTTCTCACAGAGTTACAACTTAGTCCTCATGAAGCAGTTTGTTAACACTCTTTTCGTTTAATCTGCAAAGTGATATTTGGGAGCCCTTTGGGGCCCATTGTGAAAAAGGAAATCTCCTCATATAATAACTATGGAGAAGCTTTCTGAGAGACTGCTTTCTGATGTGTGACTTCATCACACAGAGTTCCACCCTTCCCTTCTTGGAACAGTTTGCTAACACTGTGGTCCTGGATTCTACAAAGTGATATTTGGGAGCTCATTGAGCGCTATGGTGAAAAAGCATATATCTTCAAAAAAAACTGGAAAGAAGCTTTCTGGGAAAATGAACTTCAACATATGAATGCAACTCACAGAGTTACACGTTTCTCTTCAGTGGTCAGTTTGCTAACACAGTTTTCTGGAAATCTGCAATGGGATACTTCTTAGAGCAATGAAGCTTTCGGTGCCAAAGGAAATATACTCTGATGAAAACTAGAAAGAAGCTTTCTTAGAATCTTCTTCGTGATGTGTGAACTCATCTCACAGAGTTACACTTCTGTTTCCTAGAACAGTCCATTAACACTGTCTTTGAGGAACCTGAGAAGGGCTACTTTGGATCGCATTGAGGCCTACGCTGATAAAGGAAATATTATCACTTCAAAACGTGAAAGAAGCTTTCTGAGAAACTTCCTTGTGGTAAGTGAATTCTTCTCACAGAGTTACAACTTAGTCCTCATGAAGCAGTTTGTTAACACTCTTTTCGTTTAATCTGCAAAGTGATATTTGGGAGCCCTTTGGGGCCCATTGTGAAAAAGGAAATCTCCTCATATAATAACTATGGAGAAGCTTTCTGAGAGACTGCTTTCTGATGTGTGACTTCATCACACAGAGTTCCACCCTTCCCTTCTTGGAACAGTTTGCTAACACTGTGGTCCTGGATTCTACAAAGTGATATTTGGGAGCTCATTGAGCGCTATGGTGAAAAAGCATATATCTTCAAAAAAAACTGGAAAGAAGCTTTCTGGGAAAATGAACTTCAACATATGAATGCAACTCACAGAGTTACACGTTTCTCTTCAGTGGTCAGTTTGCTAACACAGTTTTCTGGAAATCTGCAATGGGATACTTCTTAGAGCAATGAAGCTTTCGGTGACAAAGGAAATATACTCTGATGAAAACTAGAAAGAATCTTTCTTAGAATCCTCGTGATGTGTGAATTCATCTCACAGAGTTACACTTCTGTTTCCTAGAACAGTCCATTAGCACTGTCTTTGAGGAACCTGAGAAGGGCTACTTTGGATCGCATTGAGGCCTACGCTGATAAAGGAAATATTATCACTTCAAAACGTGAAAGAAGCTTTCTGAGAAACTTCCTTGTGGTAAGTGAATTCTTCTCACAGAGTTACAACTTAGTCCTCATGAAGCAGTTTGTTAACACTCTTTTCGTTTAATCTGCAAAGTGATATTTGGGAGCTCTTTGGGGCCCATTGTGAAAAAGGAAATCTCCTCAGATAATAACTATGGAGAAGCTTTCTGAGAGACTGCTTTCTGATGTGTGACTTCATCACACAGAGTTCCACCCTGCCCTTCTTGGAACAGTTTGCTAACACTGTGGTCCTGGATTCTACAAAGTGATATTTGGGAGCTCATTGAGCGCTATGGTGAAAAAGCATATATCTTCAAAAAAAACTGGAAAGAAGCTTTCTGGGAAAATGAACTTCAACATATGAATGCAACTCACAGAGTTACACGTTTCTCTTCAGTGGTCAGTTTGCTAACACAGTTTTCTGGAAATCTGCAATGGGATACTTCTTAGAGCAATGAAGCTTTCGGTGACAAAGGAAATATACTCTGATGAAAACTAGAAAGAAGCTTTCTTAGAATCTTCTTCGTGATGTGTGAACTCATCTCACAGAGTTACACTTCTGTTTCCTAGAACAGTCCATTAACACTGTCTTTGAGGAACCTGAGAAGGGCTACTTTGGATCGCATTGAGGCCTACGCTGATAAAGGAAATATCATCACTTCAAAACGTGAAAGAAGCTTTCTGAGAAACTTCCTTGTGGTAAGTGAATTCTTCTCACAGAGTTACAACTTAGTCCTCATGAAGCAGTTTGTTAACACTCTTTTCGTTTAATCTGCAAAGTGATATTTGGGAGCCCTTTGGGGCCCATTGTGAAAAAGGAAATCTCCTCATATAATAACTATGGAGAAGCTTTCTGAGAGACTGCTTTCTGATGTGTGACTTCATCACACAGAGTTCCACCCTTCCCTTCTTGGAACAGTTTGCTAACACTGTGGTCCTGGATTCTACAAAGTGATATTTGGGAGCTCATTGAGCGCTATGGTGAAAAAGCATATATCTTCAAAAAAAACTGGAAAGAAGCTTTCTGGGAAAATGAACTTCAACATATGAATGCAACTCACAGAGTTACACGTTTCTCTTCAGTGGTCAGTTTGCTAACACAGTTTTCTGGAAATCTGCAATGGGATACTTCTTAGAGCAATGAAGCTTTCGGTGCCAAAGGAAATATACTCTGATGAAAACTAGAAAGAAGCTTTCTTAGAATCTTCTTCGTGATGTGTGAACTCATCTCACAGAGTTACACTTCTGTTTCCTAGAACAGTCCATTAACACTGTCTTTGAGGAACCTGAGAAGGGCTACTTTGGATCGCATTGAGGCCTACGCTGATAAAGGAAATATTATCACTTCAAAACGTGAAAGAAGCTTTCTGAGAAACTTCCTTGTGGTAAGTGAATTCTTCTCACAGAGTTACAACTTAGTCCTCATGAAGCAGTTTGTTAACACTCTTTTCGTTTAATCTGCAAAGTGATATTTGGGAGCCCTTTGGGGCCCATTGTGAAAAAGGAAATCTCCTCATATAATAACTATGGAGAAGCTTTCTGAGAGACTGCTTTCTGATGTGTGACTTCATCACACAGAGTTCCACCCTTCCCTTCTTGGAACAGTTTGCTAACACTGTGGTCCTGGATTCTACAAAGTGATATTTGGGAGCTCATTGAGCGCTATGGTGAAAAAGCATATATCTTCAAAAAAAACTGGAAAGAAGCTTTCTGGGAAAATGAACTTCAACATATGAATGCAACTCACAGAGTTACACGTTTCTCTTCAGTGGTCAGTTTGCTAACACAGTTTTCTGGAAATCTGCAATGGGATACTTCTTAGAGCAATGAAGCTTTCGGTGACAAAGGAAATATACTCTGATGAAAACTAGAAAGAAGCTTTCTTAGAATCTTCTTCGTGATGTGTGAACTCATCTCACAGAGTTACACTTCTGTTTCCTAGAACAGTCCATTAACACTGTCTTTGAGGAACCTGAGAAGGGCTACTTTGGATCGCATTGAGGCCTACGCTGATAAAGGAAATATCATCACTTCAAAACGTGAAAGAAGCTTTCTGAGAAACTTCCTTGTGGTAAGTGAATTCTTCTCACAGAGTTACAACTTAGTCCTCATGAAGCAGTTTGTTAACACTCTTTTCGTTTAATCTGCAAAGTGATATTTGGGAGCCCTTTGGGGCCCATTGTGAAAAAGGAAATCTCCTCATATAATAACTATGGAGAAGCTTTCTGAGAGACTGCTTTCTGATGTGTGACTTCATCACACAGAGTTCCACCCTTCCCTTCTTGGCACAGTTTGCTAACACTGTGGTCCTGGATTCTACAAAGTGATATTTGGGAGCTCATTGAGCGCTATGGTGAAAAAGCATATATCTTCAAAAAAAACTGGAAAGAAGCTTTCTGGGAAAATGAACTTCAACATATGAATGCAACTCACAGAGTTACACGTTTCTCTTCAGTGGTCAGTTTGCTAACACAGTTTTCTGGAAATCTGCAATGGGATACTTCTTAGAGCAATGAAGCTTTCGGTGACAAAGGAAATATACTCTGATGAAAACTAGAAAGAAGCTTTCTTAGAATCTTCTTCGTGATGTGTGAACTCATCTCACAGAGTTACACTTCTGTTTCCTAGAACAGTCCATTAACACTGTCTTTGAGGAACCTGAGAAGGGCTACTTTGGATCGCATTGAGGCCTACGCTGATAAAGGAAATATCATCACTTCAAAACGTGAAAGAAGCTTTCTGAGAAACTTCCTTGTGGTAAGTGAATTCTTCTCACAGAGTTACAACTTAGTCCTCATGAAGCAGTTTGTTAACACTCTTTTCGTTTAATCTGCAAAGTGATATTTGGGAGCCCTTTGGGGCCCATTGTGAAAAAGGAAATCTCCTCATATAATAACTATGGAGAAGCTTTCTGAGAGACTGCTTTCTGATGTGTGACTTCATCACACAGAGTTCCACCCTTCCCTTCTTGGAACAGTTTGCTAACACTGTGGTCCTGGATTCTACAAAGTGATATTTGGGAGCTCATTGAGCGCTATGGTGAAAAAGCATATATCTTCAAAAAAAACTGGAAAGAAGCTTTCTGGGAAAATGAACTTCAACATATGAATGCAACTCACAGAGTTACACGTTTCTCTTCAGTGGTCAGTTTGCTAACACAGTTTTCTGGAAATCTGCAATGGGATACTTCTTAGAGCAATGAAGCTTTCGGTGACAAAGGAAATATACTCTGATGAAAACTAGAAAGAAGCTTTCTTAGAATCTTCTTCGTGATGTGTGAACTCATCTCACAGAGTTACACTTCTGTTTCCTAGAACAGTCCATTAACACTGTCTTTGAGGAACCTGAGAAGGGCTACTTTGGATCGCATTGAGGCCTACGCTGATAAAGGAAATATTATCACTTCAAAACGTGAAAGAAGCTTTCTGAGAAACTTCCTTGTGGTAAGTGAATTCTTCTCACAGAGTTACAACTTAGTCCTCATGAAGCAGTTTGTTAACACTCTTTTCGTTTAATCTGCAAAGTGATATTTGGGAGCCCTTTGGGGCCCATTGTGAAAAAGGAAATCTCCTCAGATAATAACTATGGAGAAGCTTTCTGAGAGACTGCTTTCTGATGTGTGACTTCATCACACAGAGTTCCACCCTTCCCTTCTTGGAACAGTTTGCTAACACTGTGGTCCTGGATTCTACAAAGTGATATTTGGGAGCTCATTGAGCGCTATGGTGAAAAAGCATATATCTTCAAAAAAAACTGGAAAGAAGCTTTCTGGGAAAATGAACTTCAACATATGAATGCAACTCACAGAGTTACACGTTTCTCTTCAGTGGTCAGTTTGCTAACACAGTTTTCTGGAAATCTGCAATGGGATACTTCTTAGAGCAATGAAGCTTTCGGTGCCAAAGGAAATATACTCTGATGAAAACTAGAAAGAAGCTTTCTTAGAATCTTCTTCGTGATGTGTGAACTCATCTCACAGAGTTACACTTCTGTTTCCTAGAACAGTCCATTAACACTGTCTTTGAGGAACCTGAGAAGGGCTACTTTGGATCGCATTGAGGCCTACGCTGATAAAGGAAATATCATCACTTCAAAACGTGAAAGAAGCTTTCTGAGAAACTTCCTTGTGGTAAGTGAATTCTTCTCACAGAGTTACAACTTAGTCCTCATGAAGCAGTTTGTTAACACTCTTTTCGTTTAATCTGCAAAGTGATATTTGGGAGCCCTTTGGGGCCCATTGTGAAAAAGGAAATCTCCTCATATAATAACTATGGAGAAGCTTTCTGAGAGACTGCTTTCTGATGTGTGACTTCATCACACAGAGTTCCACCCTTCCCTTCTTGGAACAGTTTGCTAACACTGTGGTCCTGGATTCTACAAAGTGATATTTGGGAGCTCATTGAGCGCTATGGTGAAAAAGCATATATCTTCAAAAAAAACTGGAAAGAAGCTTTCTGGGAAAATGAACTTCAACATATGAATGCAACTCACAGAGTTACACGTTTCTCTTCAGTGGTCAGTTTGCTAACACAGTTTTCTGGAAATCTGCAATGGGATACTTCTTAGAGCAATGAAGCTTTCGGTGCCAAAGGAAATATACTCTGATGAAAACTAGAAAGAAGCTTTCTTAGAATCTTCTTCGTGATGTGTGAACTCATCTCACAGAGTTACACTTCTGTTTCCTAGAACAGTCCATTAACACTGTCTTTGAGGAACCTGAGAAGGGCTACTTTGGATCGCATTGAGGCCTACGCTGATAAAGGAAATATCATCACTTCAAAACGTGAAAGAAGCTTTCTGAGAAACTTCCTTGTGGTAAGTGAATTCTTCTCACAGAGTTACAACTTAGTCCTCATGAAGCAGTTTGTTAACACTCTTTTCGTTTAATCTGCAAAGTGATATTTGGGAGCCCTTTGGGGCCCATTGTGAAAAAGGAAATCTCCTCATATAATAACTATGGAGAAGCTTTCTGAGAGACTGCTTTCTGATGTGTGACTTCATCACACAGAGTTCCACCCTTCCCTTCTTGGAACAGTTTGCTAACACTGTGGTCCTGGATTCTACAAAGTGATATTTGGGAGCTCATTGAGCGCTATGGTGAAAAAGCATATATCTTCAAAAAAAACTGGAAAGAAGCTTTCTGGGAAAATGAACTTCAACATATGAATGCAACTCACAGAGTTACACGTTTCTCTTCAGTGGTCAGTTTGCTAACACAGTTTTCTGGAAATCTGCAATGGGATACTTCTTAGAGCAATGAAGCTTTCGGTGACAAAGGAAATATACTCTGATGAAAACTAGAAAGAAGCTTTCTTAGAATCTTCTTCGTGATGTGTGAACTCATCTCACAGAGTTACACTTCTGTTTCCTAGAACAGTCCATTAACACTGTCTTTGAGGAACCTGAGAAGGGCTACTTTGGATCGCATTGAGGCCTACGCTGATAAAGGAAATATCATCACTTCAAAACGTGAAAGAAGCTTTCTGAGAAACTTCCTTGTGGTAAGTGAATTCTTCTCACAGAGTTACAACTTAGTCCTCATGAAGCAGTTTGTTAACACTCTTTTCGTTTAATCTGCAAAGTGATATTTGGGAGCCCTTTGGGGCCCATTGTGAAAAAGGAAATCTCCTCATATAATAACTATGGAGAAGCTTTCTGAGAGACTGCTTTCTGATGTGTGACTTCATCACACAGAGTTCCACCCTTCCCTTCTTGGAACAGTTTGCTAACACTGTGGTCCTGGATTCTACAAAGTGATATTTGGGAGCTCATTGAGCGCTATGGTGAAAAAGCATATATCTTCAAAAAAAACTGGAAAGAAGCTTTCTGGGAAAATGAACTTCAACATATGAATGCAACTCACAGAGTTACACGTTTCTCTTCAGTGGTCAGTTTGCTAACACAGTTTTCTGGAAATCTGCAATGGGATACTTCTTAGAGCAATGAAGCTTTCGGTGCCAAAGGAAATATACTCTGATGAAAACTAGAAAGAAGCTTTCTTAGAATCTTCTTCGTGATGTGTGAACTCATCTCACAGAGTTACACTTCTGTTTCCTAGAACAGTCCATTAACACTGTCTTTGAGGAACCTGAGAAGGGCTACTTTGGATCGCATTGAGGCCTACGCTGATAAAGGAAATATCATCACTTCAAAACGTGAAAGAAGCTTTCTGAGAAACTTCCTTGTGGTAAGTGAATTCTTCTCACAGAGTTACAACTTAGTCCTCATGAAGCAGTTTGTTAACACTCTTTTCGTTTAATCTGCAAAGTGATATTTGGGAGCCCTTTGGGGCCCATTGTGAAAAAGGAAATGTCCTCAATTAATAACTATGGAGAAGCTTTCTGAGAGACTGCTTTCTGATGTGTGACTTCATCACACAGAGTTCCACCCTTCCCTTCTTGGAACAGTTTGCTAACACTGTGGTCCTGGATAATACAAAGTGATATTTGGGAGCTCATTGAGCGCTATGGTGAAAAAGCATATATCTTCAAAAAAAACTGGAAAGAAGCTTTCTGGGAAAATGAACTTCAACATATGAATGCAACTCACAGAGTTACACGTTTCTCTTCAGTGGTCAGTTTGCTAACACAGTTTTCTGGAAATCTGCAATGGGATACTTCTTAGAGCAATGAAGCTTTCGGTGCCAAAGGAAATATACTCTGATGAAAACTAGAAAGAAGCTTTCTTAGAATCTTCTTCGTGATGTGTGAACTCATCTCACAGAGTTACACTTCTGTTTCCTAGAACAGTCCATTAACACTGTCTTTGAGGAACCTGAGAAGGGCTACTTTGGATCGCATTGAGGCCTACGCTGATAAAGGAAATATTATCACTTCAAAACGTGAAAGAAGCTTTCTGAGAAACTTCCTTGTGGTAAGTGAATTCTTCTCACAGAGTTACAACTTAGTCCTCATGAAGCAGTTTGTTAACACTCTTTTCGTTTAATCTGCAAAGTGATATTTGGGAGCCCTTTGGGGCCCATTGTGAAAAAGGAAATCTCCTCATATAATAACTATGGAGAAGCTTTCTGAGAGACTGCTTTCTGATGTGTGACTTCATCACACAGAGTTCCACCCTTCCCTTCTTGGAACAGTTTGCTAACACTGTGGTCCTGGATTCTACAAAGTGATATTTGGGAGCTCATTGAGCGCTATGGTGAAAAAGCATATATCTTCAAAAAAAACTGGAAAGAAGCTTTCTGGGAAAATGAACTTCAACATATGAATGCAACTCACAGAGTTACACGTTTCTCTTCAGTGGTCAGTTTGCTAACACAGTTTTCTGGAAATCTGCAATGGGATACTTCTTAGAGCAATGAAGCTTTCGGTGCCAAAGGAAATATACTCTGATGAAAACTAGAAAGAAGCTTTCTTAGAATCTTCTTCGTGATGTGTGAACTCATCTCACAGAGTTACACTTCTGTTTCCTAGAACAGTCCATTAACACTGTCTTTGAGGAACCTGAGAAGGGCTACTTTGGATCGCATTGAGGCCTACGCTGATAAAGGAAATATCATCACTTCAAAACGTGAAAGAAGCTTTCTGAGAAACTTCCTTGTGGTAAGTGAATTCTTCTCACAGAGTTACAACTTAGTCCTCATGAAGCAGTTTGTTAACACTCTTTTCGTTTAATCTGCAAAGTGATATTTGGGAGCCCTTTGGGGCCCATTGTGAAAAAGGAAATCTCCTCATATAATAACTATGGAGAAGCTTTCTGAGAGACTGCTTTCTGATGTGTGACTTCATCACACAGAGTTCCACCCTTCCCTTCTTGGAACAGTTTGCTAACACTGTGGTCCTGGATTCTACAAAGTGATATTTGGGAGCTCATTGAGCGCTATGGTGAAAAAGCATATATCTTCAAAAAAAACTGGAAAGAAGCTTTCTGGGAAAATGAACTTCAACATATGAATGCAACTCACAGAGTTACACGTTTCTCTTCAGTGGTCAGTTTGCTAACACAGTTTTCTGGAAATCTGCAATGGGATACTTCTTAGAGCAATGAAGCTTTCGGTGCCAAAGGAAATATACTCTGATGAAAACTAGAAAGAAGCTTTCTTAGAATCTTCTTCGTGATGTGTGAACTCATCTCACAGAGTTACACTTCTGTTTCCTAGAACAGTCCATTAACACTGTCTTTGAGGAACCTGAGAAGGGCTACTTTGGATCGCATTGAGGCCTACGCTGATAAAGGAAATATTATCACTTCAAAACGTGAAAGAAGCTTTCTGAGAAACTTCCTTGTGGTAAGTGAATTCTTCTCACAGAGTTACAACTTAGTCCTCATGAAGCAGTTTGTTAACACTCTTTTCGTTTAATCTGCAAAGTGATATTTGGGAGCCCTTTGGGGCCCATTGTGAAAAAGGAAATCTCCTCATATAATAACTATGGAGAAGCTTTCTGAGAGACTGCTTTCTGATGTGTGACTTCATCACACAGAGTTCCACCCTTCCCTTCTTGGAACAGTTTGCTAACACTGTGGTCCTGGATTCTACAAAGTGATATTTGGGAGCTCATTGAGCGCTATGGTGAAAAAGCATATATCTTCAAAAAAAACTGGAAAGAAGCTTTCTGGGAAAATGAACTTCAACATATGAATGCAACTCACAGAGTTACACGTTTCTCTTCAGTGGTCAGTTTGCTAACACAGTTTTCTGGAAATCTGCAATGGGATACTTCTTAGAGCAATGAAGCTTTCGGTGACAAAGGAAATATACTCTGATGAAAACTAGAAAGAAGCTTTCTTAGAATCTTCTTCGTGATGTGTGAACTCATCTCACAGAGTTACACTTCTGTTTCCTAGAACAGTCCATTAACACTGTCTTTGAGGAACCTGAGAAGGGCTACTTTGGATCGCATTGAGGCCTACGCTGATAAAGGAAATATCATCACTTCAAAACGTGAAAGAAGCTTTCTGAGAAACTTCCTTGTGGTAAGTGAATTCTTCTCACAGAGTTACAACTTAGTCCTCATGAAGCAGTTTGTTAACACTCTTTTCGTTTAATCTGCAAAGTGATATTTGGGAGCCCTTTGGGGCCCATTGTGAAAAAGGAAATCTCCTCATATAATAACTATGGAGAAGCTTTCTGAGAGACTGCTTTCTGATGTGTGAC
Source organism: Rhinopithecus roxellana (assembly GCF_007565055.1). Taxonomy (NCBI): domain Eukaryota; kingdom Metazoa; phylum Chordata; class Mammalia; order Primates; family Cercopithecidae; genus Rhinopithecus; species Rhinopithecus roxellana. The sequence continues at coordinate 99,431,842 of NC_044566.1, forward strand.
TTCATCACACAGAGTTCCACCCTTCCCTTCTTGGAACAGTTTGCTAACACTGTGGTCCTGGATTCTACAAAGTGATATTTGGGAGCTCATTGAGCGCTATGGTGAAAAAGCATATATCTTCAAAAAAAACTGGAAAGAAGCTTTCTGGGAAAATGAACTTCAACATATGAATGCAACTCACAGAGTTACACGTTTCTCTTCAGTGGTCAGTTTGCTAACACAGTTTTCTGGAAATCTGCAATGGGATACTTCTTAGAGCAATGAAGCTTTCGGTGCCAAAGGAAATATACTCTGATGAAAACTAGAAAGAAGCTTTCTTAGAATCTTCTTCGTGATGTGTGAACTCATCTCACAGAGTTACACTTCTGTTTCCTAGAACAGTCCATTAACACTGTCTTTGAGGAACCTGAGAAGGGCTACTTTGGATCGCATTGAGGCCTACGCTGATAAAGGAAATATCATCACTTCAAAACGTGAAAGAAGCTTTCTGAGAAACTTCCTTGTGGTAAGTGAATTCTTCTCACAGAGTTACAACTTAGTCCTCATGAAGCAGTTTGTTAACACTCTTTTCGTTTAATCTGCAAAGTGATATTTGGGAGCCCTTTGGGGCCCATTGTGAAAAAGGAAATCTCCTCATATAATAACTATGGAGAAGCTTTCTGAGAGACTGCTTTCTGATGTGTGACTTCATCACACAGAGTTCCACCCTTCCCTTCTTGGAACAGTTTGCTAACACTGTGGTCCTGGATTCTACAAAGTGATATTTGGGAGCTCATTGAGCGCTATGGTGAAAAAGCATATATCTTCAAAAAAAACTGGAAAGAAGCTTTCTGGGAAAATGAACTTCAACATATGAATGCAACTCACAGAGTTACACGTTTCTCTTCAGTGGTCAGTTTGCTAACACAGTTTTCTGGAAATCTGCAATGGGATACTTCTTAGAGCAATGAAGCTTTCGGTGACAAAGGAAATATACTCTGATGAAAACTAGAAAGAAGCTTTCTTAGAATCTTCTTCGTGATGTGTGAACTCATCTCACAGAGTTACACTTCTGTTTCCTAGAACAGTCCATTAACACTGTCTTTGAGGAACCTGAGAAGGGCTACTTTGGATCGCATTGAGGCCTACGCTGATAAAGGAAATATTATCACTTCAAAACGTGAAAGAAGCTTTCTGAGAAACTTCCTTGTGGTAAGTGAATTCTTCTCACAGAGTTACAACTTAGTCCTCATGAAGCAGTTTGTTAACACTCTTTTCGTTTAATCTGCAAAGTGATATTTGGGAGCCCTTTGGGGCCCATTGTGAAAAAGGAAATCTCCTCATATAATAACTATGGAGAAGCTTTCTGAGAGACTGCTTTCTGATGTGTGACTTCATCACACAGAGTTCCACCCTTCCCTTCTTGGAACAGTTTGCTAACACTGTGGTCCTGGATTCTACAAAGTGATATTTGGGAGCTCATTGAGCGCTATGGTGAAAAAGCATATATCTTCAAAAAAAACTGGAAAGAAGCTTTCTGGGAAAATGAACTTCAACATATGAATGCAACTCACAGAGTTACACGTTTCTCTTCAGTGGTCAGTTTGCTAACACAGTTTTCTGGAAATCTGCAATGGGATACTTCTTAGAGCAATGAAGCTTTCGGTGCCAAAGGAAATATACTCTGATGAAAACTAGAAAGAAGCTTTCTTAGAATCTTCTTCGTGATGTGTGAACTCATCTCACAGAGTTACACTTCTGTTTCCTAGAACAGTCCATTAACACTGTCTTTGAGGAACCTGAGAAGGGCTACTTTGGATCGCATTGAGGCCTACGCTGATAAAGGAAATATTATCACTTCAAAACGTGAAAGAAGCTTTCTGAGAAACTTCCTTGTGGTAAGTGAATTCTTCTCACAGAGTTACAACTTAGTCCTCATGAAGCAGTTTGTTAACACTCTTTTCGTTTAATCTGCAAAGTGATATTTGGGAGCCCTTTGGGGCCCATTGTGAAAAAGGAAATCTCCTCATATAATAACTATGGAGAAGCTTTCTGAGAGACTGCTTTCTGATGTGTGACTTCATCACACAGAGTTCCACCCTTCCCTTCTTGGAACAGTTTGCTAACACTGTGGTCCTGGATTCTACAAAGTGATATTTGGGAGCTCATTGAGCGCTATGGTGAAAAAGCATATATCTTCAAAAAAAACTGGAAAGAAGCTTTCTGGGAAAATGAACTTCAACATATGAATGCAACTCACAGAGTTACACGTTTCTCTTCAGTGGTCAGTTTGCTAACACAGTTTTCTGGAAATCTGCAATGGGATACTTCTTAGAGCAATGAAGCTTTCGGTGCCAAAGGAAATATACTCTGATGAAAACTAGAAAGAAGCTTTCTTAGAATCTTCTTCGTGATGTGTGAACTCATCTCACAGAGTTACACTTCTGTTTCCTAGAACAGTCCATTAACACTGTCTTTGAGGAACCTGAGAAGGGCTACTTTGGATCGCATTGAGGCCTACGCTGATAAAGGAAATATCATCACTTCAAAACGTGAAAGAAGCTTTCTGAGAAACTTCCTTGTGGTAAGTGAATTCTTCTCACAGAGTTACAACTTAGTCCTCATGAAGCAGTTTGTTAACACTCTTTTCGTTTAATCTGCAAAGTGATATTTGGGAGCCCTTTGGGGCCCATTGTGAAAAAGGAAATCTCCTCATATAATAACTATGGAGAAGCTTTCTGAGAGACTGCTTTCTGATGTGTGACTTCATCACACAGAGTTCCACCCTTCCCTTCTTGGAACAGTTTGCTAACACTGTGGTCCTGGATTCTACAAAGTGATATTTGGGAGCTCATTGAGCGCTATGGTGAAAAAGCATATATCTTCAAAAAAAACTGGAAAGAAGCTTTCTGGGAAAATGAACTTCAACATATGAATGCAACTCACAGAGTTACACGTTTCTCTTCAGTGGTCAGTTTGCTAACACAGTTTTCTGGAAATCTGCAATGGGATACTTCTTAGAGCAATGAAGCTTTCGGTGCCAAAGGAAATATACTCTGATGAAAACTAGAAAGAAGCTTTCTTAGAATCTTCTTCGTGATGTGTGAACTCATCTCACAGAGTTACACTTCTGTTTCCTAGAACAGTCCATTAACACTGTCTTTGAGGAACCTGAGAAGGGCTACTTTGGATCGCATTGAGGCCTACGCTGATAAAGGAAATATCATCACTTCAAAACGTGAAAGAAGCTTTCTGAGAAACTTCCTTGTGGTAAGTGAATTCTTCTCACAGAGTTACAACTTAGTCCTCATGAAGCAGTTTGTTAACACTCTTTTCGTTTAATCTGCAAAGTGATATTTGGGAGCCCTTTGGGGCCCATTGTGAAAAAGGAAATCTCCTCATATAATAACTATGGAGAAGCTTTCTGAGAGACTGCTTTCTGATGTGTGACTTCATCACACAGAGTTCCACCCTTCCCTTCTTGGAACAGTTTGCTAACACTGTGGTCCTGGATTCTACAAAGTGATATTTGGGAGCTCATTGAGCGCTATGGTGAAAAAGCATATATCTTCAAAAAAAACTGGAAAGAAGCTTTCTGGGAAAATGAACTTCAACATATGAATGCAACTCACAGAGTTACACGTTTCTCTTCAGTGGTCAGTTTGCTAACACAGTTTTCTGGAAATCTGCAATGGGATACTTCTTAGAGCAATGAAGCTTTCGGTGCCAAAGGAAATATACTCTGATGAAAACTAGAAAGAAGCTTTCTTAGAATCTTCTTCGTGATGTGTGAACTCATCTCACAGAGTTACACTTCTGTTTCCTAGAACAGTCCATTAACACTGTCTTTGAGGAACCTGAGAAGGGCTACTTTGGATCGCATTGAGGCCTACGCTGATAAAGGAAATATCATCACTTCAAAACGTGAAAGAAGCTTTCTGAGAAACTTCCTTGTGGTAAGTGAATTCTTCTCACAGAGTTACAACTTAGTCCTCATGAAGCAGTTTGTTAACACTCTTTTCGTTTAATCTGCAAAGTGATATTTGGGAGCCCTTTGGGGCCCATTGTGAAAAAGGAAATCTCCTCATATAATAACTATGGAGAAGCTTTCTGAGAGACTGCTTTCTGATGTGTGACTTCATCACACAGAGTTCCACCCTTCCCTTCTTGGAACAGTTTGCTAACACTGTGGTCCTGGATTCTACAAAGTGATATTTGGGAGCTCATTGAGCGCTATGGTGAAAAAGCATATATCTTCAAAAAAAACTGGAAAGAAGCTTTCTGGGAAAATGAACTTCAACATATGAATGCAACTCACAGAGTTACACGTTTCTCTTCAGTGGTCAGTTTGCTAACACAGTTTTCTGGAAATCTGCAATGGGATACTTCTTAGAGCAATGAAGCTTTCGGTGCCAAAGGAAATATACTCTGATGAAAACTAGAAAGAAGCTTTCTTAGAATCTTCTTCGTGATGTGTGAACTCATCTCACAGAGTTACACTTCTGTTTCCTAGAACAGTCCATTAACACTGTCTTTGAGGAACCTGAGAAGGGCTACTTTGGATCGCATTGAGGCCTACGCTGATAAAGGAAATATCATCACTTCAAAACGTGAAAGAAGCTTTCTGAGAAACTTCCTTGTGGTAAGTGAATTCTTCTCACAGAGTTACAACTTAGTCCTCATGAAGCAGTTTGTTAACACTCTTTTCGTTTAATCTGCAAAGTGATATTTGGGAGCCCTTTGGGGCCCATTGTGAAAAAGGAAATCTCCTCATATAATAACTATGGAGAAGCTTTCTGAGAGACTGCTTTCTGATGTGTGACTTCATCACACAGAGTTCCACCCTTCCCTTCTTGGAACAGTTTGCTAACACTGTGGTCCTGGATTCTACAAAGTGATATTTGGGAGCTCATTGAGCGCTATGGTGAAAAAGCATATATCTTCAAAAAAAACTGGAAAGAAGCTTTCTGGGAAAATGAACTTCAACATATGAATGCAACTCACAGAGTTACACGTTTCTCTTCAGTGGTCAGTTTGCTAACACAGTTTTCTGGAAATCTGCAATGGGATACTTCTTAGAGCAATGAAGCTTTCGGTGCCAAAGGAAATATACTCTGATGAAAACTAGAAAGAAGCTTTCTTAGAATCTTCTTCGTGATGTGTGAACTCATCTCACAGAGTTACACTTCTGTTTCCTAGAACAGTCCATTAACACTGTCTTTGAGGAACCTGAGAAGGGCTACTTTGGATCGCATTGAGGCCTACGCTGATAAAGGAAATATCATCACTTCAAAACGTGAAAGAAGCTTTCTGAGAAACTTCCTTGTGGTAAGTGAATTCTTCTCACAGAGTTACAACTTAGTCCTCATGAAGCAGTTTGTTAACACTCTTTTCGTTTAATCTGCAAAGTGATATTTGGGAGCCCTTTGGGGCCCATTGTGAAAAAGGAAATCTCCTCATATAATAACTATGGAGAAGCTTTCTGAGAGACTGCTTTCTGATGTGTGACTTCATCACACAGAGTTCCACCCTTCCCTTCTTGGAACAGTTTGCTAACACTGTGGTCCTGGATTCTACAAAGTGATATTTGGGAGCTCATTGAGCGCTATGGTGAAAAAGCATATATCTTCAAAAAAAACTGGAAAGAAGCTTTCTGGGAAAATGAACTTCAACATATGAATGCAACTCACAGAGTTACACGTTTCTCTTCAGTGGTCAGTTTGCTAACACAGTTTTCTGGAAATCTGCAATGGGATACTTCTTAGAGCAATGAAGCTTTCGGTGCCAAAGGAAATATACTCTGATGAAAACTAGAAAGAAGCTTTCTTAGAATCTTCTTCGTGATGTGTGAACTCATCTCACAGAGTTACACTTCTGTTTCCTAGAACAGTCCATTAACACTGTCTTTGAGGAACCTGAGAAGGGCTACTTTGGATCGCATTGAGGCCTACGCTGATAAAGGAAATATTATCACTTCAAAACGTGAAAGAAGCTTTCTGAGAAACTTCCTTGTGGTAAGTGAATTCTTCTCACAGAGTTACAACTTAGTCCTCATGAAGCAGTTTGTTAACACTCTTTTCGTTTAATCTGCAAAGTGATATTTGGGAGCCCTTTGGGGCCCATTGTGAAAAAGGAAATCTCCTCATATAATAACTATGGAGAAGCTTTCTGAGAGACTGCTTTCTGATGTGTGACTTCATCACACAGAGTTCCACCCTTCCCTTCTTGGAACAGTTTGCTAACACTGTGGTCCTGGATTCTACAAAGTGATATTTGGGAGCTCATTGAGCGCTATGGTGAAAAAGCATATATCTTCAAAAAAAACTGGAAAGAAGCTTTCTGGGAAAATGAACTTCAACATATGAATGCAACTCACAGAGTTACACGTTTCTCTTCAGTGGTCAGTTTGCTAACACAGTTTTCTGGAAATCTGCAATGGGATACTTCTTAGAGCAATGAAGCTTTCGGTGCCAAAGGAAATATACTCTGATGAAAACTAGAAAGAAGCTTTCTTAGAATCTTCTTCGTGATGTGTGAACTCATCTCACAGAGTTACACTTCTGTTTCCTAGAACAGTCCATTAACACTGTCTTTGAGGAACCTGAGAAGGGCTACTTTGGATCGCATTGAGGCCTACGCTGATAAAGGAAATATCATCACTTCAAAACGTGAAAGAAGCTTTCTGAGAAACTTCCTTGTGGTAAGTGAATTCTTCTCACAGAGTTACAACTTAGTCCTCATGAAGCAGTTTGTTAACACTCTTTTCGTTTAATCTGCAAAGTGATATTTGGGAGCCCTTTGGGGCCCATTGTGAAAAAGGAAATCTCCTCATATAATAACTATGGAGAAGCTTTCTGAGAGACTGCTTTCTGATGTGTGACTTCATCACACAGAGTTCCACCCTTCCCTTCTTGGAACAGTTTGCTAACACTGTGGTCCTGGATTCTACAAAGTGATATTTGGGAGCTCATTGAGCGCTATGGTGAAAAAGCATATATCTTCAAAAAAAACTGGAAAGAAGCTTTCTGGGAAAATGAACTTCAACATATGAATGCAACTCACAGAGTTACACGTTTCTCTTCAGTGGTCAGTTTGCTAACACAGTTTTCTGGAAATCTGCAATGGGATACTTCTTAGAGCAATGAAGCTTTCGGTGACAAAGGAAATATACTCTGATGAAAACTAGAAAGAAGCTTTCTTAGAATCTTCTTCGTGATGTGTGAACTCATCTCACAGAGTTACACTTCTGTTTCCTAGAACAGTCCATTAACACTGTCTTTGAGGAACCTGAGAAGGGCTACTTTGGATCGCATTGAGGCCTACGCTGATAAAGGAAATATCATCACTTCAAAACGTGAAAGAAGCTTTCTGAGAAACTTCCTTGTGGTAAGTGAATTCTTCTCACAGAGTTACAACTTAGTCCTCATGAAGCAGTTTGTTAACACTCTTTTCGTTTAATCTGCAAAGTGATATTTGGGAGCCCTTTGGGGCCCATTGTGAAAAAGGAAATCTCCTCATATAATAACTATGGAGAAGCTTTCTGAGAGACTGCTTTCTGATGTGTGACTTCATCACACAGAGTTCCACCCTTCCCTTCTTGGAACAGTTTGCTAACACTGTGGTCCTGGATTCTACAAAGTGATATTTGGGAGCTCATTGAGCGCTATGGTGAAAAAGCATATATCTTCAAAAAAAACTGGAAAGAAGCTTTCTGGGAAAATGAACTTCAACATATGAATGCAACTCACAGAGTTACACGTTTCTCTTCAGTGGTCAGTTTGCTAACACAGTTTTCTGGAAATCTGCAATGGGATACTTCTTAGAGCAATGAAGCTTTCGGTGCCAAAGGAAATATACTCTGATGAAAACTAGAAAGAAGCTTTCTTAGAATCTTCTTCGTGATGTGTGAACTCATCTCACAGAGTTACACTTCTGTTTCCTAGAACAGTCCATTAACACTGTCTTTGAGGAACCTGAGAAGGGCTACTTTGGATCGCATTGAGGCCTACGCTGATAAAGGAAATATTATCACTTCAAAACGTGAAAGAAGCTTTCTGAGAAACTTCCTTGTGGTAAGTGAATTCTTCTCACAGAGTTACAACTTAGTCCTCATGAAGCAGTTTGTTAACACTCTTTTCGTTTAATCTGCAAAGTGATATTTGGGAGCCCTTTGGGGCCCATTGTGAAAAAGGAAATCTCCTCATATAATAACTATGGAGAAGCTTTCTGAGAGACTGCTTTCTGATGTGTGACTTCATCACACAGAGTTCCACCCTTCCCTTCTTGGAACAGTTTGCTAACACTGTGGTCCTGGATTCTACAAAGTGATATTTGGGAGCTCATTGAGCGCTATGGTGAAAAAGCATATATCTTCAAAAAAAACTGGAAAGAAGCTTTCTGGGAAAATGAACTTCAACATATGAATGCAACTCACAGAGTTACACGTTTCTCTTCAGTGGTCAGTTTGCTAACACAGTTTTCTGGAAATCTGCAATGGGATACTTCTTAGAGCAATGAAGCTTTCGGTGCCAAAGGAAATATACTCTGATGAAAACTAGAAAGAAGCTTTCTTAGAATCTTCTTCGTGATGTGTGAACTCATCTCACAGAGTTACACTTCTGTTTCCTAGAACAGTCCATTAACACTGTCTTTGAGGAACCTGAGAAGGGCTACTTTGGATCGCATTGAGGCCTACGCTGATAAAGGAAATATTATCACTTCAAAACGTGAAAGAAGCTTTCTGAGAAACTTCCTTGTGGTAAGTGAATTCTTCTCACAGAGTTACAACTTAGTCCTCATGAAGCAGTTTGTTAACACTCTTTTCGTTTAATCTGCAAAGTGATATTTGGGAGCCCTTTGGGGCCCATTGTGAAAAAGGAAATCTCCTCATATAATAACTATGGAGAAGCTTTCTGAGAGACTGCTTTCTGATGTGTGACTTCATCACACAGAGTTCCACCCTTCCCTTCTTGGAACAGTTTGCTAACACTGTGGTCCTGGATTCTACAAAGTGATATTTGGGAGCTCATTGAGCGCTATGGTGAAAAAGCATATATCTTCAAAAAAACTGGAAAGAAGCTTTCTGGGAAAATGAACTTCAACATATGAATGCAACTCACAGAGTTACACGTTTCTCTTCAGTGGTCAGTTTGCTAACACAGTTTTCTGGAAATCTGCAATGGGATACTTCTTAGAGCAATGAAGCTTTCGGTGCCAAAGGAAATATACTCTGATGAAAACTAGAAAGAAGCTTTCTTAGAATCTTCTTCGTGATGTGTGAACTCATCTCACAGAGTTACACTTCTGTTTCCTAGAACAGTCCATTAACACTGTCTTTGAGGAACCTGAGAAGGGCTACTTTGGATCGCATTGAGGCCTACGCTGATAAAGGAAATATCATCACTTCAAAACGTGAAAGAAGCTTTCTGAGAAACTTCCTTGTGGTAAGTGAATTCTTCTCACAGAGTTACAACTTAGTCCTCATGAAGCAGTTTGTTAACACTCTTTTCGTTTAATCTGCAAAGTGATATTTGGGAGCCCTTTGGGGCCCATTGTGAAAAAGGAAATCTCCTCATATAATAACTATGGAGAAGCTTTCTGAGAGACTGCTTTCTGATGTGTGACTTCATCACACAGAGTTCCACCCTTCCCTTCTTGGAACAGTTTGCTAACACTGTGGTCCTGGATTCTACAAAGTGATATTTGGGAGCTCATTGAGCGCTATGGTGAAAAAGCATATATCTTCAAAAAAAACTGGAAAGAAGCTTTCTGGGAAAATGAACTTCAACATATGAATGCAACTCACAGAGTTACACGTTTCTCTTCAGTGGTCAGTTTGCTAACACAGTTTTCTGGAAATCTGCAATGGGATACTTCTTAGAGCAATGAAGCTTTCGGTGCCAAAGGAAATATACTCTGATGAAAACTAGAAAGAAGCTTTCTTAGAATCTTCTTCGTGATGTGTGAACTCATCTCACAGAGTTACACTTCTGTTTCCTAGAACAGTCCATTAACACTGTCTTTGAGGAACCTGAGAAGGGCTACTTTGGATCGCATTGAGGCCTACGCTGATAAAGGAAATATCATCACTTCAAAACGTGAAAGAAGCTTTCTGAGAAACTTCCTTGTGGTAAGTGAATTCTTCTCACAGAGTTACAACTTAGTCCTCATGAAGCAGTTTGTTAACACTCTTTTCGTTTAATCTGCAAAGTGATATTTGGGAGCCCTTTGGGGCCCATTGTGAAAAAGGAAATCTCCTCATATAATAACTATGGAGAAGCTTTCTGAGAGACTGCTTTCTGATGTGTGACTTCATCACACAGAGTTCCACCCTTCCCTTCTTGGAACAGTTTGCTAACACTGTGGTCCTGGATTCTACAAAGTGATATTTGGGAGCTCATTGAGCGCTATGGTGAAAAAGCATATATCTTCAAAAAAAACTGGAAAGAAGCTTTCTGGGAAAATGAACTTCAACATATGAATGCAACTCACAGAGTTACACGTTTCTCTTCAGTGGTCAGTTTGCTAACACAGTTTTCTGGAAATCTGCAATGGGATACTTCTTAGAGCAATGAAGCTTTCGGTGACAAAGGAAATATACTCTGATGAAAACTAGAAAGAAGCTTTCTTAGAATCTTCTTCGTGATGTGTGAACTCATCTCACAGAGTTACACTTCTGTTTCCTAGAACAGTCCATTAACACTGTCTTTGAGGAACCTGAGAAGGGCTACTTTGGATCGCATTGAGGCCTACGCTGATAAAGGAAATATTATCACTTCAAAACGTGAAAGAAGCTTTCTGAGAAACTTCCTTGTGGTAAGTGAATTCTTCTCACAGAGTTACAACTTAGTCCTCATGAAGCAGTTTGTTAACACTCTTTTCGTTTAATCTGCAAAGTGATATTTGGGAGCCCTTTGGGGCCCATTGTGAAAAAGGAAATCTCCTCATATAATAACTATGGAGAAGCTTTCTGAGAGACTGCTTTCTGATGTGTGACTTCATCACACAGAGTTCCACCCTTCCCTTCTTGGAACAGTTTGCTAACACTGTGGTCCTGGATTCTACAAAGTGATATTTGGGAGCTCATTGAGCGCTATGGTGAAAAAGCATATATCTTCAAAAAAAACTGGAAAGAAGCTTTCTGGGAAAATGAACTTCAACATATGAATGCAACTCACAGAGTTACACGTTTCTCTTCAGTGGTCAGTTTGCTAACACAGTTTTCTGGAAATCTGCAATGGGATACTTCTTAGAGCAATGAAGCTTTCGGTGCCAAAGGAAATATACTCTGATGAAAACTAGAAAGAAGCTTTCTTAGAATCTTCTTCGTGATGTGTGAACTCATCTCACAGAGTTACACTTCTGTTTCCTAGAACAGTCCATTAACACTGTCTTTGAGGAACCTGAGAAGGGCTACTTTGGATCGCATTGAGGCCTACGCTGATAAAGGAAATATCATCACTTCAAAACGTGAAAGAAGCTTTCTGAGAAACTTCCTTGTGGTAAGTGAATTCTTCTCACAGAGTTACAACTTAGTCCTCATGAAGCAGTTTGTTAACACTCTTTTCGTTTAATCTGCAAAGTGATATTTGGGAGCCCTTTGGGGCCCATTGTGAAAAAGGAAATCTCCTCATATAATAACTATGGAGAAGCTTTCTGAGAGACTGCTTTCTGATGTGTGACTTCATCACACAGAGTTCCACCCTTCCCTTCTTGGAACAGTTTGCTAACACTGTGGTCCTGGATTCTACAAAGTGATATTTGGGAGCTCATTGAGCGCTATGGTGAAAAAGCATATATCTTCAAAAAAAACTGGAAAGAAGCTTTCTGGGAAAATGAACTTCAACATATGAATGCAACTCACAGAGTTACACGTTTCTCTTCAGTGGTCAGTTTGCTAACACAGTTTTCTGGAAATCTGCAATGGGATACTTCTTAGAGCAATGAAGCTTTCGGTGCCAAAGGAAATATACTCTGATGAAAACTAGAAAGAAGCTTTCTTAGAATCTTCTTCGTGATGTGTGAACTCATCTCACAGAGTTACACTTCTGTTTCCTAGAACAGTCCATTAACACTGTCTTTGAGGAACCTGAGAAGGGCTACTTTGGATCGCATTGAGGCCTACGCTGATAAAGGAAATATTATCACTTCAAAACGTGAAAGAAGCTTTCTGAGAAACTTCCTTGTGGTAAGTGAATTCTTCTCACAGAGTTACAACTTAGTCCTCATGAAGCAGTTTGTTAACACTCTTTTCGTTTAATCTGCAAAGTGATATTTGGGAGCCCTTTGGGGCCCATTGTGAAAAAGGAAATCTCCTCATATAATAACTATGGAGAAGCTTTCTGAGAGACTGCTTTCTGATGTGTGACTTCATCACACAGAGTTCCACCCTTCCCTTCTTGGAACAGTTTGCTAACACTGTGGTCCTGGATTCTACAAAGTGATATTTGGGAGCTCATTGAGCGCTATGGTGAAAAAGCATATATCTTCAAAAAAAACTGGAAAGAAGCTTTCTGGGAAAATGAACTTCAACATATGAATGCAACTCACAGAGTTACACGTTTCTCTTCAGTGGTCAGTTTGCTAACACAGTTTTCTGGAAATCTGCAATGGGATACTTCTTAGAGCAATGAAGCTTTCGGTGCCAAAGGAAATATACTCTGATGAAAACTAGAAAGAAGCTTTCTTAGAATCTTCTTCGTGATGTGTGAACTCATCTCACAGAGTTACACTTCTGTTTCCTAGAACAGTCCATTAACACTGTCTTTGAGGAACCTGAGAAGGGCTACTTTGGATCGCATTGAGGCCTACGCTGATAAAGGAAATATCATCACTTCAAAACGTGAAAGAAGCTTTCTGAGAAACTTCCTTGTGGTAAGTGAATTCTTCTCACAGAGTTACAACTTAGTCCTCATGAAGCAGTTTGTTAACACTCTTTTCGTTTAATCTGCAAAGTGATATTTGGGAGCCCTTTGGGGCCCATTGTGAAAAAGGAAATCTCCTCATATAATAACTATGGAGAAGCTTTCTGAGAGACTGCTTTCTGATGTGTGACTTCATCACACAGAGTTCCACCCTTCCCTTCTTGGAACAGTTTGCTAACACTGTGGTCCTGGATTCTACAAAGTGATATTTGGGAGCTCATTGAGCGCTATGGTGAAAAAGCATATATCTTCAAAAAAAACTGGAAAGAAGCTTTCTGGGAAAATGAACTTCAACATATGAATGCAACTCACAGAGTTACACGTTTCTCTTCAGTGGTCAGTTTGCTAACACAGTTTTCTGGAAATCTGCAATGGGATACTTCTTAGAGCAATGAAGCTTTCGGTGCCAAAGGAAATATACTCTGATGAAAACTAGAAAGAAGCTTTCTTAGAATCTTCTTCGTGATGTGTGAACTCATCTCACAGAGTTACACTTCTGTTTCCTAGAACAGTCCATTAACACTGTCTTTGAGGAACCTGAGAAGGGCTACTTTGGATCGCATTGAGGCCTACGCTGATAAAGGAAATATCATCACTTCAAAACGTGAAAGAAGCTTTCTGAGAAACTTCCTTGTGGTAAGTGAATTCTTCTCACAGAGTTACAACTTAGTCCTCATGAAGCAGTTTGTTAACACTCTTTTCGTTTAATCTGCAAAGTGATATTTGGGAGCCCTTTGGGGCCCATTGTGAAAAAGGAAATCTCCTCATATAATAACTATGGAGAAGCTTTCTGAGAGACTGCTTTCTGATGTGTGACTTCATCACACAGAGTTCCACCCTTCCCTTCTTGGAACAGTTTGCTAACACTGTGGTCCTGGATTCTACAAAGTGATATTTGGGAGCTCATTGAGCGCTATGGTGAAAAAGCATATATCTTCAAAAAAAACTGGAAAGAAGCTTTCTGGGAAAATGAACTTCAACATATGAATGCAACTCACAGAGTTACACGTTTCTCTTCAGTGGTCAGTTTGCTAACACAGTTTTCTGGAAATCTGCAATGGGATACTTCTTAGAGCAATGAAGCTTTCGGTGCCAAAGGAAATATACTCTGATGAAAACTAGAAAGAAGCTTTCTTAGAATCTTCTTCGTGATGTGTGAACTCATCTCACAGAGTTACACTTCTGTTTCCTAGAACAGTCCATTAACACTGTCTTTGAGGAACCTGAGAAGGGCTACTTTGGATCGCATTGAGGCCTACGCTGATAAAGGAAATATTATCACTTCAAAACGTGAAAGAAGCTTTCTGAGAAACTTCCTTGTGGTAAGTGAATTCTTCTCACAGAGTTACAACTTAGTCCTCATGAAGCAGTTTGTTAACACTCTTTTCGTTTAATCTGCAAAGTGATATTTGGGAGCCCTTTGGGGCCCATTGTGAAAAAGGAAATCTCCTCATATAATAACTATGGAGAAGCTTTCTGAGAGACTGCTTTCTGATGTGTGACTTCATCACACAGAGTTCCACCCTTCCCTTCTTGGAACAGTTTGCTAACACTGTGGTCCTGGATTCTACAAAGTGATATTTGGGAGCTCATTGAGCGCTATGGTGAAAAAGCATATATCTTCAAAAAAAACTGGAAAGAAGCTTTCTGGGAAAATGAACTTCAACATATGAATGCAACTCACAGAGTTACACGTTTCTCTTCAGTGGTCAGTTTGCTAACACAGTTTTCTGGAAATCTGCAATGGGATACTTCTTAGAGCAATGAAGCTTTCGGTGCCAAAGGAAATATACTCTGATGAAAACTAGAAAGAAGCTTTCTTAGAATCTTCTTCGTGATGTGTGAACTCATCTCACAGAGTTACACTTCTGTTTCCTAGAACAGTCCATTAACACTGTCTTTGAGGAACCTGAGAAGGGCTACTTTGGATCGCATTGAGGCCTACGCTGATAAAGGAAATATTATCACTTCAAAACGTGAAAGAAGCTTTCTGAGAAACTTCCTTGTGGTAAGTGAATTCTTCTCACAGAGTTACAACTTAGTCCTCATGAAGCAGTTTGTTAACACTCTTTTCGTTTAATCTGCAAAGTGATATTTGGGAGCCCTTTGGGGCCCATTGTGAAAAAGGAAATCTCCTCATATAATAACTATGGAGAAGCTTTCTGAGAGACTGCTTTCTGATGTGTGACTTCATCACACAGAGTTCCACCCTTCCCTTCTTGGAACAGTTTGCTAACACTGTGGTCCTGGATTCTACAAAGTGATATTTGGGAGCTCATTGAGCGCTATGGTGAAAAAGCATATATCTTCAAAAAAAACTGGAAAGAAGCTTTCTGGGAAAATGAACTTCAACATATGAATGCAACTCACAGAGTTACACGTTTCTCTTCAGTGGTCAGTTTGCTAACACAGTTTTCTGGAAATCTGCAATGGGATACTTCTTAGAGCAATGAAGCTTTCGGTGCCAAAGGAAATATACTCTGATGAAAACTAGAAAGAAGCTTTCTTAGAATCTTCTTCGTGATGTGTGAACTCATCTCACAGAGTTACACTTCTGTTTCCTAGAACAGTCCATTAACACTGTCTTTGAGGAACCTGAGAAGGGCTACTTTGGATCGCATTGAGGCCTACGCTGATAAAGGAAATATTATCACTTCAAAACGTGAAAGAAGCTTTCTGAGAAACTTCCTTGTGGTAAGTGAATTCTTCTCACAGAGTTACAACTTAGTCCTCATGAAGCAGTTTGTTAACACTCTTTTCGTTTAATCTGCAAAGTGATATTTGGGAGCCCTTTGGGGCCCATTGTGAAAAAGGAAATCTCCTCATATAATAACTATGGAGAAGCTTTCTGAGAGACTGCTTTCTGATGTGTGACTTCATCACACAGAGTTCCACCCTTCCCTTCTTGGAACAGTTTGCTAACACTGTGGTCCTGGATTCTACAAAGTGATATTTGGGAGCTCATTGAGCGCTATGGTGAAAAAGCATATATCTTCAAAAAAAACTGGAAAGAAGCTTTCTGGGAAAATGAACTTCAACATATGAATGCAACTCACAGAGTTACACGTTTCTCTTCAGTGGTCAGTTTGCTAACACAGTTTTCTGGAAATCTGCAATGGGATACTTCTTAGAGCAATGAAGCTTTCGGTGCCAAAGGAAATATACTCTGATGAAAACTAGAAAGAAGCTTTCTTAGAATCTTCTTCGTGATGTGTGAACTCATCTCACAGAGTTACACTTCTGTTTCCTAGAACAGTCCATTAACACTGTCTTTGAGGAACCTGAGAAGGGCTACTTTGGATCGCATTGAGGCCTACGCTGATAAAGGAAATATCATCACTTCAAAACGTGAAAGAAGCTTTCTGAGAAACTTCCTTGTGGTAAGTGAATTCTTCTCACAGAGTTACAACTTAGTCCTCATGAAGCAGTTTGTTAACACTCTTTTCGTTTAATCTGCAAAGTGATATTTGGGAGCCCTTTGGGGCCCATTGTGAAAAAGGAAATCTCCTCATATAATAACTATGGAGAAGCTTTCTGAGAGACTGCTTTCTGATGTGTGACTTCATCACACAGAGTTCCACCCTTCCCTTCTTGGAACAGTTTGCTAACACTGTGGTCCTGGATTCTACAAAGTGATATTTGGGAGCTCATTGAGCGCTATGGTGAAAAAGCATATATCTTCAAAAAAAACTGGAAAGAAGCTTTCTGGGAAAATGAACTTCAACATATGAATGCAACTCACAGAGTTACACGTTTCTCTTCAGTGGTCAGTTTGCTAACACAGTTTTCTGGAAATCTGCAATGGGATACTTCTTAGAGCAATGAAGCTTTCGGTGCCAAAGGAAATATACTCTGATGAAAACTAGAAAGAAGCTTTCTTAGAATCTTCTTCGTGATGTGTGAACTCATCTCACAGAGTTACACTTCTGTTTCCTAGAACAGTCCATTAACACTGTCTTTGAGGAACCTGAGAAGGGCTACTTTGGATCGCATTGAGGCCTACGCTGATAAAGGAAATATCATCACTTCAAAACGTGAAAGAAGCTTTCTGAGAAACTTCCTTGTGGTAAGTGAATTCTTCTCACAGAGTTACAACTTAGTCCTCATGAAGCAGTTTGTTAACACTCTTTTCGTTTAATCTGCAAAGTGATATTTGGGAGCCCTTTGGGGCCCATTGTGAAAAAGGAAATCTCCTCATATAATAACTATGGAGAAGCTTTCTGAGAGACTGCTTTCTGATGTGTGACTTCATCACACAGAGTTCCACCCTTCCCTTCTTGGAACAGTTTGCTAACACTGTGGTCCTGGATTCTACAAAGTGATATTTGGGAGCTCATTGAGCGCTATGGTGAAAAAGCATATATCTTCAAAAAAAACTGGAAAGAAGCTTTCTGGGAAAATGAACTTCAACATATGAATGCAACTCACAGAGTTACACGTTTCTCTTCAGTGGTCAGTTTGCTAACACAGTTTTCTGGAAATCTGCAATGGGATACTTCTTAGAGCAATGAAGCTTTCGGTGCCAAAGGAAATATACTCTGATGAAAACTAGAAAGAAGCTTTCTTAGAATCTTCTTCGTGATGTGTGAACTCATCTCACAGAGTTACACTTCTGTTTCCTAGAACAGTCCATTAACACTGTCTTTGAGGAACCTGAGAAGGGCTACTTTGGATCGCATTGAGGCCTACGCTGATAAAGGAAATATCATCACTTCAAAACGTGAAAGAAGCTTTCTGAGAAACTTCCTTGTGGTAAGTGAATTCTTCTCACAGAGTTACAACTTAGTCCTCATGAAGCAGTTTGTTAACACTCTTTTCGTTTAATCTGCAAAGTGATATTTGGGAGCCCTTTGGGGCCCATTGTGAAAAAGGAAATCTCCTCATATAATAACTATGGAGAAGCTTTCTGAGAGACTGCTTTCTGATGTGTGACTTCATCACACAGAGTTCCACCCTTCCCTTCTTGGAACAGTTTGCTAACACTGTGGTCCTGGATTCTACAAAGTGATATTTGGGAGCTCATTGAGCGCTATGGTGAAAAAGCATATATCTTCAAAAAAAACTGGAAAGAAGCTTTCTGGGAAAATGAACTTCAACATATGAATGCAACTCACAGAGTTACACGTTTCTCTTCAGTGGTCAGTTTGCTAACACAGTTTTCTGGAAATCTGCAATGGGATACTTCTTAGAGCAATGAAGCTTTCGGTGCCAAAGGAAATATACTCTGATGAAAACTAGAAAGAAGCTTTCTTAGAATCTTCTTCGTGATGTGTGAACTCATCTCACAGAGTTACACTTCTGTTTCCTAGAACAGTCCATTAACACTGTCTTTGAGGAACCTGAGAAGGGCTACTTTGGATCGCATTGAGGCCTACGCTGATAAAGGAAATATTATCACTTCAAAACGTGAAAGAAGCTTTCTGAGAAACTTCCTTGTGGTAAGTGAATTCTTCTCACAGAGTTACAACTTAGTCCTCATGAAGCAGTTTGTTAACACTCTTTTCGTTTAATCTGCAAAGTGATATTTGGGAGCCCTTTGGGGCCCATTGTGAAAAAGGAAATCTCCTCATATAATAACTATGGAGAAGCTTTCTGAGAGACTGCTTTCTGATGTGTGACTTCATCACACAGAGTTCCACCCTTCCCTTCTTGGAACAGTTTGCTAACACTGTGGTCCTGGATTCTACAAAGTGATATTTGGGAGCTCATTGAGCGCTATGGTGAAAAAGCATATATCTTCAAAAAAAACTGGAAAGAAGCTTTCTGGGAAAATGAACTTCAACATATGAATGCAACTCACAGAGTTACACGTTTCTCTTCAGTGGTCAGTTTGCTAACACAGTTTTCTGGAAATCTGCAATGGGATACTTCTTAGAGCAATGAAGCTTTCGGTGCCAAAGGAAATATACTCTGATGAAAACTAGAAAGAAGCTTTCTTAGAATCTTCTTCGTGATGTGTGAACTCATCTCACAGAGTTACACTTCTGTTTCCTAGAACAGTCCATTAACACTGTCTTTGAGGAACCTGAGAAGGGCTACTTTGGATCGCATTGAGGCCTACGCTGATAAAGGAAATATCATCACTTCAAAACGTGAAAGAAGCTTTCTGAGAAACTTCCTTGTGGTAAGTGAATTCTTCTCACAGAGTTACAACTTAGTCCTCATGAAGCAGTTTGTTAACACTCTTTTCGTTTAATCTGCAAAGTGATATTTGGGAGCCCTTTGGGGCCCATTGTGAAAAAGGAAATCTCCTCATATAATAACTATGGAGAAGCTTTCTGAGAGACTGCTTTCTGATGTGTGACTTCATCACACAGAGTTCCACCCTTCCCTTCTTGGAACAGTTTGCTAACACTGTGGTCCTGGATTCTACAAAGTGATATTTGGGAGCTCATTGAGCGCTATGGTGAAAAAGCATATATCTTCAAAAAAAACTGGAAAGAAGCTTTCTGGGAAAATGAACTTCAACATATGAATGCAACTCACAGAGTTACACGTTTCTCTTCAGTGGTCAGTTTGCTAACACAGTTTTCTGGAAATCTGCAATGGGATACTTCTTAGAGCAATGAAGCTTTCGGTGCCAAAGGAAATATACTCTGATGAAAACTAGAAAGAAGCTTTCTTAGAATCTTCTTCGTGATGTGTGAACTCATCTCACAGAGTTACACTTCTGTTTCCTAGAACAGTCCATTAACACTGTCTTTGAGGAACCTGAGAAGGGCTACTTTGGATCGCATTGAGGCCTACGCTGATAAAGGAAATATTATCACTTCAAAACGTGAAAGAAGCTTTCTGAGAAACTTCCTTGTGGTAAGTGAATTCTTCTCACAGAGTTACAACTTAGTCCTCATGAAGCAGTTTGTTAACACTCTTTTCGTTTAATCTGCAAAGTGATATTTGGGAGCCCTTTGGGGCCCATTGTGAAAAAGGAAATCTCCTCATATAATAACTATGGAGAAGCTTTCTGAGAGACTGCTTTCTGATGTGTGACTTCATCACACAGAGTTCCACCCTTCCCTTCTTGGAACAGTTTGCTAACACTGTGGTCCTGGATTCTACAAAGTGATATTTGGGAGCTCATTGAGCGCTATGGTGAAAAAGCATATATCTTCAAAAAAAACTGGAAAGAAGCTTTCTGGGAAAATGAACTTCAACATATGAATGCAACTCACAGAGTTACACGTTTCTCTTCAGTGGTCAGTTTGCTAACACAGTTTTCTGGAAATCTGCAATGGGATACTTCTTAGAGCAATGAAGCTTTCGGTGCCAAAGGAAATATACTCTGATGAAAACTAGAAAGAAGCTTTCTTAGAATCTTCTTCGTGATGTGTGAACTCATCTCACAGAGTTACACTTCTGTTTCCTAGAACAGTCCATTAACACTGTCTTTGAGGAACCTGAGAAGGGCTACTTTGGATCGCATTGAGGCCTACGCTGATAAAGGAAATATCATCACTTCAAAACGTGAAAGAAGCTTTCTGAGAAACTTCCTTGTGGTAAGTGAATTCTTCTCACAGAGTTACAACTTAGTCCTCATGAAGCAGTTTGTTAACACTCTTTTCGTTTAATCTGCAAAGTGATATTTGGGAGCCCTTTGGGGCCCATTGTGAAAAAGGAAATCTCCTCATATAATAACTATGGAGAAGCTTTCTGAGAGACTGCTTTCTGATGTGTGACTTCATCACACAGAGTTCCACCCTTCCCTTCTTGGAACAGTTTGCTAACACTGTGGTCCTGGATTCTACAAAGTGATATTTGGGAGCTCATTGAGCGCTATGGTGAAAAAGCATATATCTTCAAAAAAAACTGGAAAGAAGCTTTCTGGGAAAATGAACTTCAACATATGAATGCAACTCACAGAGTTACACGTTTCTCTTCAGTGGTCAGTTTGCTAACACAGTTTTCTGGAAATCTGCAATGGGATACTTCTTAGAGCAATGAAGCTTTCGGTGCCAAAGGAAATATACTCTGATGAAAACTAGAAAGAAGCTTTCTTAGAATCTTCTTCGTGATGTGTGAACTCATCTCACAGAGTTACACTTCTGTTTCCTAGAACAGTCCATTAACACTGTCTTTGAGGAACCTGAGAAGGGCTACTTTGGATCGCATTGAGGCCTACGCTGATAAAGGAAATATCATCACTTCAAAACGTGAAAGAAGCTTTCTGAGAAACTTCCTTGTGGTAAGTGAATTCTTCTCACAGAGTTACAACTTAGTCCTCATGAAGCAGTTTGTTAACACTCTTTTCGTTTAATCTGCAAAGTGATATTTGGGAGCCCTTTGGGGCCCATTGTGAAAAAGGAAATCTCCTCATATAATAACTATGGAGAAGCTTTCTGAGAGACTGCTTTCTGATGTGTGACTTCATCACACAGAGTTCCACCCTTCCCTTCTTGGAACAGTTTGCTAACACTGTGGTCCTGGATTCTACAAAGTGATATTTGGGAGCTCATTGAGCGCTATGGTGAAAAAGCATATATCTTCAAAAAAAACTGGAAAGAAGCTTTCTGGGAAAATGAACTTCAACATATGAATGCAACTCACAGAGTTACACGTTTCTCTTCAGTGGTCAGTTTGCTAACACAGTTTTCTGGAAATCTGCAATGGGATACTTCTTAGAGCAATGAAGCTTTCGGTGACAAAGGAAATATACTCTGATGAAAACTAGAAAGAAGCTTTCTTAGAATCTTCTTCGTGATGTGTGAACTCATCTCACAGAGTTACACTTCTGTTTCCTAGAACAGTCCATTAACACTGTCTTTGAGGAACCTGAGAAGGGCTACTTTGGATCGCATTGAGGCCTACGCTGATAAAGGAAATATCATCACTTCAAAACGTGAAAGAAGCTTTCTGAGAAACTTCCTTGTGGTAAGTGAATTCTTCTCACAGAGTTACAACTTAGTCCTCATGAAGCAGTTTGTTAACACTCTTTTCGTTTAATCTGCAAAGTGATATTTGGGAGCCCTTTGGGGCCCATTGTGAAAAAGGAAATCTCCTCATATAATAACTATGGAGAAGCTTTCTGAGAGACTGCTTTCTGATGTGTGACTTCATCACACAGAGTTCCACCCTTCCCTTCTTGGAACAGTTTGCTAACACTGTGGTCCTGGATTCTACAAAGTGATATTTGGGAGCTCATTGAGCGCTATGGTGAAAAAGCATATATCTTCAAAAAAAACTGGAAAGAAGCTTTCTGGGAAAATGAACTTCAACATATGAATGCAACTCACAGAGTTACACGTTTCTCTTCAGTGGTCAGTTTGCTAACACAGTTTTCTGGAAATCTGCAATGGGATACTTCTTAGAGCAATGAAGCTTTCGGTGCCAAAGGAAATATACTCTGATGAAAACTAGAAAGAAGCTTTCTTAGAATCTTCTTCGTGATGTGTGAACTCATCTCACAGAGTTACACTTCTGTTTCCTAGAACAGTCCATTAACACTGTCTTTGAGGAACCTGAGAAGGGCTACTTTGGATCGCATTGAGGCCTACGCTGATAAAGGAAATATTATCACTTCAAAACGTGAAAGAAGCTTTCTGAGAAACTTCCTTGTGGTAAGTGAATTCTTCTCACAGAGTTACAACTTAGTCCTCATGAAGCAGTTTGTTAACACTCTTTTCGTTTAATCTGCAAAGTGATATTTGGGAGCCCTTTGGGGCCCATTGTGAAAAAGGAAATCTCCTCATATAATAACTATGGAGAAGCTTTCTGAGAGACTGCTTTCTGATGTGTGACTTCATCACACAGAGTTCCACCCTTCCCTTCTTGGAACAGTTTGCTAACACTGTGGTCCTGGATTCTACAAAGTGATATTTGGGAGCTCATTGAGCGCTATGGTGAAAAAGCATATATCTTCAAAAAAAACTGGAAAGAAGCTTTCTGGGAAAATGAACTTCAACATATGAATGCAACTCACAGAGTTACACGTTTCTCTTCAGTGGTCAGTTTGCTAACACAGTTTTCTGGAAATCTGCAATGGGATACTTCTTAGAGCAATGAAGCTTTCGGTGCCAAAGGAAATATACTCTGATGAAAACTAGAAAGAAGCTTTCTTAGAATCTTCTTCGTGATGTGTGAACTCATCTCACAGAGTTACACTTCTGTTTCCTAGAACAGTCCATTAACACTGTCTTTGAGGAACCTGAGAAGGGCTACTTTGGATCGCATTGAGGCCTACGCTGATAAAGGAAATATTATCACTTCAAAACGTGAAAGAAGCTTTCTGAGAAACTTCCTTGTGGTAAGTGAATTCTTCTCACAGAGTTACAACTTAGTCCTCATGAAGCAGTTTGTTAACACTCTTTTCGTTTAATCTGCAAAGTGATATTTGGGAGCCCTTTGGGGCCCATTGTGAAAAAGGAAATCTCCTCATATAATAACTATGGAGAAGCTTTCTGAGAGACTGCTTTCTGATGTGTGACTTCATCACACAGAGTTCCACCCTTCCCTTCTTGGAACAGTTTGCTAACACTGTGGTCCTGGATTCTACAAAGTGATATTTGGGAGCTCATTGAGCGCTATGGTGAAAAAGCATATATCTTCAAAAAAAACTGGAAAGAAGCTTTCTGGGAAAATGAACTTCAACATATGAATGCAACTCACAGAGTTACACGTTTCTCTTCAGTGGTCAGTTTGCTAACACAGTTTTCTGGAAATCTGCAATGGGATACTTCTTAGAGCAATGAAGCTTTCGGTGCCAAAGGAAATATACTCTGATGAAAACTAGAAAGAAGCTTTCTTAGAATCTTCTTCGTGATGTGTGAACTCATCTCACAGAGTTACACTTCTGTTTCCTAGAACAGTCCATTAACACTGTCTTTGAGGAACCTGAGAAGGGCTACTTTGGATCGCATTGAGGCCTACGCTGATAAAGGAAATATTATCACTTCAAAACGTGAAAGAAGCTTTCTGAGAAACTTCCTTGTGGTAAGTGAATTCTTCTCACAGAGTTACAACTTAGTCCCGTTGAACAGTTTGTTACACTCTCGTAAGCAAAGTGATATTTGGGAGCCTTGGCATGTGAAAAAGGAAATCTTCAAAAAACTATGGAGAAGCTTTCTGAGGATGCTTCTGATGTGCAACTCACAGAATTACCGTTCCTTCTGGTCAGTTTGCTAACACTGTTCTGGAAACTGCAATGAGTATTTTGAGCATGAAGCTTCGGTGAAAAGCAATATACTCTGATCAAAACTAAAAGAAGCTTTCTTGAACTTCAACGTATGTGAATCATCTCACAGAGTTACACTTCGTTTCCTAGAACAGTCATTAACACAGTCTGGAAACCTGAGAAGGCTACGTTGGATCGCATTGAGGCTACGCTGATAAAGGAATATCATCACTTCAAAACGTGAAAGAAGCTTTCTGAGAATCTTCTTGTGATGTGAATCTCTCACAGAGTTACACTTCTCCTAGAACAGTTTAACACTCTTTCGTTTAAACCTGAAAGTGATATTTGGGAGCCCTAGGCCCATGTGAAAAAGGAAATATTCCTCATTAAAAAAGGAGAAGCTTTCTGAGACTGCTTTCTAGTGACTTCTCACACAGAGTTCAACTGCCCTCTGGCACAGTTTGTAACACTGTGCTGGATTCTACAAAGTTATATTTCGGAGCTCATTGAGCGCTATGTGAAAAGGATATCTTCAAAAAAACTGGAAAGCTTTCTTAGAATCTTCTTCGTGATGTGTGAATTCATCTCACAGAGTTACACTTCTGTTTCCTAGAACAGTCCATTAACACTGTCTTTGAGGAACCTGAGAAGGGCAACTTGGATCGCATTGAGGCCTACGCTGATAAGGGAAATATTATCAATTCAAACGTGAAAGAAGCTTTCTGAGAAACTTCCTTTGGTAAGTGAATTCTTCTCACAGAGTTACAACTTAGTCCTCATGAAGCAGCTTGTTTAACACTCTTTTCGTTTAATCTGCAAAGTGATATTTGGGAGCCCTTTGGGGCCCATTGTGAAAAAGGAAATCTCCTCATATAAAAACTATGGAGAAGCTTTCTGAGAGACTGCTTTCTGATGTGTGACTTCATCACACAGAGTTCCACCCTTCCCTTCTTGGAACAGTTTGCTAACACTGTGGTCCTGGATTCTACAAAGTGATATTTGGGAGCTCATTGAGCGCTATGGTGAAAAAGCATATATCTTCAAAAAAAACTGGAAAGAAGCTTTCTGGGAAAATGAACTTCAACATATGAATGCAACTCACAGAGTTACACGTTTCTCTTCAGTGGTCAGTTTGCTAACACAGTTTTCTGGAAATCTGCAATGGGATACTTCTTAGAGCAATGAAGCTTTCGGTGCCAAAGGAAATATACTCTGATGAAAACTAGAAAGAAGCTTTCTTAGAATCTTCTTCGTGATGTGTGAACTCATCTCACAGAGTTACACTTCTGTTTCCTAGAACAGTCCATTAACACTGTCTTTGAGGAACCTGAGAAGGGCTACTTTGGATCGCATTGAGGCCTACGCTGATAAAGGAAATATTATCACTTCAAAACGTGAAAGAAGCTTTCTGAGAAACTTCCTTGTGGTAAGTGAATTCTTCTCACAGAGTTACAACTTAGTCCTCATGAAGCAGTTTGTTAACACTCTTTTCGTTTAATCTGCAAAGTGATATTTGGGAGCCCTTTGGGGCCCATTGTGAAAAAGGAAATCTCCTCATATAATAACTATGGAGAAGCTTTCTGAGAGACTGCTTTCTGATGTGTGACTTCATCACACAGAGTTCCACCCTTCCCTTCTTGGAACAGTTTGCTAACACTGTGGTCCTGGATTCTACAAAGTGATATTTGGGAGCTCATTGAGCGCTATGGTGAAAAAGCATATATCTTCAAAAAAAACTGGAAAGAAGCTTTCTGGGAAAATGAACTTCAACATATGAATGCAACTCACAGAGTTACACGTTTCTCTTCAGTGGTCAGTTTGCTAACACAGTTTTCTGGAAATCTGCAATGGGATACTTCTTAGAGCAATGAAGCTTTCGGTGCCAAAGGAAATATACTCTGATGAAAACTAGAAAGAAGCTTTCTTAGAATCTTCTTCGTGATGTGTGAACTCATCTCACAGAGTTACACTTCTGTTTCCTAGAACAGTCCATTAACACTGTCTTTGAGGAACCTGAGAAGGGCTACTTTGGATCGCATTGAGGCCTACGCTGATAAAGGAAATATTATCACTTCAAAACGTGAAAGAAGCTTTCTGAGAAACTTCCTTGTGGTAAGTGAATTCTTCTCACAGAGTTACAACTTAGTCCTCATGAAGCAGTTTGTTAACACTCTTTTCGTTTAATCTGCAAAGTGATATTTGGGAGCCCTTTGGGGCCCATTGTGAAAAAGGAAATCTCCTCATATAATAACTATGGAGAAGCTTTCTGAGAGACTGCTTTCTGATGTGTGACTTCATCACACAGAGTTCCACCCTTCCCTTCTTGGAACAGTTTGCTAACACTGTGGTCCTGGATTCTACAAAGTGATATTTGGGAGCTCATTGAGCGCTATGGTGAAAAAGCATATATCTTCAAAAAAAACTGGAAAGAAGCTTTCTGGGAAAATGAACTTCAACATATGAATGCAACTCACAGAGTTACACGTTTCTCTTCAGTGGTCAGTTTGCTAACACAGTTTTCTGGAAATCTGCAATGGGATACTTCTTAGAGCAATGAAGCTTTCGGTGCCAAAGGAAATATACTCTGATGAAAACTAGAAAGAAGCTTTCTTAGAATCTTCTTCGTGATGTGTGAACTCATCTCACAGAGTTACACTTCTGTTTCCTAGAACAGTCCATTAACACTGTCTTTGAGGAACCTGAGAAGGGCTACTTTGGATCGCATTGAGGCCTACGCTGATAAAGGAAATATTATCACTTCAAAACGTGAAAGAAGCTTTCTGAGAAACTTCCTTGTGGTAAGTGAATTCTTCTCACAGAGTTACAACTTAGTCCTCATGAAGCAGTTTGTTAACACTCTTTTCGTTTAATCTGCAAAGTGATATTTGGGAGCCCTTTGGGGCCCATTGTGAAAAAGGAAATCTCCTCATATAATAACTATGGAGAAGCTTTCTGAGAGACTGCTTTCTGATGTGTGACTTCATCACACAGAGTTCCACCCTTCCCTTCTTGGAACAGTTTGCTAACACTGTGGTCCTGGATTCTACAAAGTGATATTTGGGAGCTCATTGAGCGCTATGGTGAAAAAGCATATATCTTCAAAAAAAACTGGAAAGAAGCTTTCTGGGAAAATGAACTTCAACATATGAATGCAACTCACAGAGTTACACGTTTCTCTTCAGTGGTCAGTTTGCTAACACAGTTTTCTGGAAATCTGCAATGGGATACTTCTTAGAGCAATGAAGCTTTCGGTGCCAAAGGAAATATACTCTGATGAAAACTAGAAAGAAGCTTTCTTAGAATCTTCTTCGTGATGTGTGAACTCATCTCACAGAGTTACACTTCTGTTTCCTAGAACAGTCCATTAACACTGTCTTTGAGGAACCTGAGAAGGGCTACTTTGGATCGCATTGAGGCCTACGCTGATAAAGGAAATATTATCACTTCAAAACGTGAAAGAAGCTTTCTGAGAAACTTCCTTGTGGTAAGTGAATTCTTCTCACAGAGTTACAACTTAGTCCTCATGAAGCAGTTTGTTAACACTCTTTTCGTTTAATCTGCAAAGTGATATTTGGGAGCCCTTTGGGGCCCATTGTGAAAAAGGAAATCTCCTCATATAATAACTATGGAGAAGCTTTCTGAGAGACTGCTTTCTGATGTGTGACTTCATCACACAGAGTTCCACCCTTCCCTTCTTGGAACAGTTTGCTAACACTGTGGTCCTGGATTCTACAAAGTGATATTTGGGAGCTCATTGAGCGCTATGGTGAAAAAGCATATATCTTCAAAAAAAACTGGAAAGAAGCTTTCTGGGAAAATGAACTTCAACATATGAATGCAACTCACAGAGTTACACGTTTCTCTTCAGTGGTCAGTTTGCTAACACAGTTTTCTGGAAATCTGCAATGGGATACTTCTTAGAGCAATGAAGCTTTCGGTGCCAAAGGAAATATACTCTGATGAAAACTAGAAAGAAGCTTTCTTAGAATCTTCTTCGTGATGTGTGAACTCATCTCACAGAGTTACACTTCTGTTTCCTAGAACAGTCCATTAACACTGTCTTTGAGGAACCTGAGAAGGGCTACTTTGGATCGCATTGAGGCCTACGCTGATAAAGGAAATATTATCACTTCAAAACGTGAAAGAAGCTTTCTGAGAAACTTCCTTGTGGTAAGTGAATTCTTCTCACAGAGTTACAACTTAGTCCTCATGAAGCAGTTTGTTAACACTCTTTTCGTTTAATCTGCAAAGTGATATTTGGGAGCCCTTTGGGGCCCATTGTGAAAAAGGAAATCTCCTCATATAATAACTATGGAGAAGCTTTCTGAGAGACTGCTTTCTGATGTGTGACTTCATCACACAGAGTTCCACCCTTCCCTTCTTGGAACAGTTTGCTAACACTGTGGTCCTGGATTCTACAAAGTGATATTTGGGAGCTCATTGAGCGCTATGGTGAAAAAGCATATATCTTCAAAAAAAACTGGAAAGAAGCTTTCTGGGAAAATGAACTTCAACATATGAATGCAACTCACAGAGTTACACGTTTCTCTTCAGTGGTCAGTTTGCTAACACAGTTTTCTGGAAATCTGCAATGGGATACTTCTTAGAGCAATGAAGCTTTCGGTGCCAAAGGAAATATACTCTGATGAAAACTAGAAAGAAGCTTTCTTAGAATCTTCTTCGTGATGTGTGAACTCATCTCACAGAGTTACACTTCTGTTTCCTAGAACAGTCCATTAACACTGTCTTTGAGGAACCTGAGAAGGGCTACTTTGGATCGCATTGAGGCCTACGCTGATAAAGGAAATATTATCACTTCAAAACGTGAAAGAAGCTTTCTGAGAAACTTCCTTGTGGTAAGTGAATTCTTCTCACAGAGTTACAACTTAGTCCTCATGAAGCAGTTTGTTAACACTCTTTTCGTTTAATCTGCAAAGTGATATTTGGGAGCCCTTTGGGGCCCATTGTGAAAAAGGAAATCTCCTCATATAATAACTATGGAGAAGCTTTCTGAGAGACTGCTTTCTGATGTGTGACTTCATCACACAGAGTTCCACCCTTCCCTTCTTGGAACAGTTTGCTAACACTGTGGTCCTGGATTATACAAAGTGATATTTGGGAGCTCATTGAGCGCTATGGTGAAAAAGCATATATCTTCAAAAAAAACTGGAAAGAAGCTTTCTGGGAAAATGAACTTCAACATATGAATGCAACTCACAGAGTTACACGTTTCTCTTCAGTGGTCAGTTTGCTAACACAGTTTTCTGGAAATCTGCAATGGGATACTTCTTAGAGCAATGAAGCTTTCGGTGCCAAAGGAAATATACTCTGATGAAAACTAGAAAGAAGCTTTCTTAGAATCTTCTTCGTGATGTGTGAACTCATCTCACAGAGTTACACTTCTGTTTCCTAGAACAGTCCATTAACACTGTCTTTGAGGAACCTGAGAAGGGCTACTTTGGATCGCATTGAGGCCTACGCTGATAAAGGAAATATTATCACTTCAAAACGTGAAAGAAGCTTTCTGAGAAACTTCCTTGTGGTAAGTGAATTCTTCTCACAGAGTTACAACTTAGTCCTCATGAAGCAGTTTGTTAACACTCTTTTCGTTTAATCTGCAAAGTGATATTTGGGAGCCCTTTGGGGCCCATTGTGAAAAAGGAAATCTCCTCATATAATAACTATGGAGAAGCTTTCTGAGAGACTGCTTTCTGATGTGTGACTTCATCACACAGAGTTCCACCCTTCCCTTCTTGGAACAGTTTGCTAACACTGTGGTCCTGGATTCTACAAAGTGATATTTGGGAGCTCATTGAGCGCTATGGTGAAAAAGCATATATCTTCAAAAAAAACTGGAAAGAAGCTTTCTGGGAAAATGAACTTCAACATATGAATGCAACTCACAGAGTTACACGTTTCTCTTCAGTGGTCAGTTTGCTAACACAGTTTTCTGGAAATCTGCAATGGGATACTTCTTAGAGCAATGAAGCTTTCGGTGCCAAAGGAAATATACTCTGATGAAAACTAGAAAGAAGCTTTCTTAGAATCTTCTTCGTGATGTGTGAACTCATCTCACAGAGTTACACTTCTGTTTCCTAGAACAGTCCATTAACACTGTCTTTGAGGAACCTGAGAAGGGCTACTTTGGATCGCATTGAGGCCTACGCTGATAAAGGAAATATCATCACTTCAAAACGTGAAAGAAGCTTTCTGAGAAACTTCCTTGTGGTAAGTGAATTCTTCTCACAGAGTTACAACTTAGTCCTCATGAAGCAGTTTGTTAACACTCTTTTCGTTTAATCTGCAAAGTGATATTTGGGAGCCCTTTGGGGCCCATTGTGAAAAAGGAAATCTCCTCATATAATAACTATGGAGAAGCTTTCTGAGAGACTGCTTTCTGATGTGTGACTTCATCACACAGAGTTCCACCCTTCCCTTCTTGGAACAGTTTGCTAACACTGTGGTCCTGGATTCTACAAAGTGATATTTGGGAGCTCATTGAGCGCTATGGTGAAAAAGCATATATCTTCAAAAAAAACTGGAAAGAAGCTTTCTGGGAAAATGAACTTCAACATATGAATGCAACTCACAGAGTTACACGTTTCTCTTCAGTGGTCAGTTTGCTAACACAGTTTTCTGGAAATCTGCAATGGGATACTTCTTAGAGCAATGAAGCTTTCGGTGCCAAAGGAAATATACTCTGATGAAAACTAGAAAGAAGCTTTCTTAGAATCTTCTTCGTGATGTGTGAACTCATCTCACAGAGTTACACTTCTGTTTCCTAGAACAGTCCATTAACACTGTCTTTGAGGAACCTGAGAAGGGCTACTTTGGATCGCATTGAGGCCTACGCTGATAAAGGAAATATTATCACTTCAAAACGTGAAAGAAGCTTTCTGAGAAACTTCCTTGTGGTAAGTGAATTCTTCTCACAGAGTTACAACTTAGTCCTCATGAAGCAGTTTGTTAACACTCTTTTCGTTTAATCTGCAAAGTGATATTTGGGAGCCCTTTGGGGCCCATTGTGAAAAAGGAAATCTCCTCATATAATAACTATGGAGAAGCTTTCTGAGAGACTGCTTTCTGATGTGTGACTTCATCACACAGAGTTCCACCCTTCCCTTCTTGGAACAGTTTGCTAACACTGTGGTCCTGGATTCTACAAAGTGATATTTGGGAGCTCATTGAGCGCTATGGTGAAAAAGCATATATCTTCAAAAAAAACTGGAAAGAAGCTTTCTGGGAAAATGAACTTCAACATATGAATGCAACTCACAGAGTTACACGTTTCTCTTCAGTGGTCAGTTTGCTAACACAGTTTTCTGGAAATCTGCAATGGGATACTTCTTAGAGCAATGAAGCTTTCGGTGCCAAAGGAAATATACTCTGATGAAAACTAGAAAGAAGCTTTCTTAGAATCTTCTTCGTGATGTGTGAACTCATCTCACAGAGTTACACTTCTGTTTCCTAGAACAGTCCATTAACACTGTCTTTGAGGAACCTGAGAAGGGCTACTTTGGATCGCATTGAGGCCTACGCTGATAAAGGAAATATTATCACTTCAAAACGTGAAAGAAGCTTTCTGAGAAACTTCCTTGTGGTAAGTGAATTCTTCTCACAGAGTTACAACTTAGTCCTCATGAAGCAGTTTGTTAACACTCTTTTCGTTTAATCTGCAAAGTGATATTTGGGAGCCCTTTGGGGCCCATTGTGAAAAAGGAAATCTCCTCATATAATAACTATGGAGAAGCTTTCTGAGAGACTGCTTTCTGATGTGTGACTTCATCACACAGAGTTCCACCCTTCCCTTCTTGGAACAGTTTGCTAACACTGTGGTCCTGGATAATACAAAGTGATATTTGGGAGCTCATTGAGCGCTATGGTGAAAAAGCATATATCTTCAAAAAAAACTGGAAAGAAGCTTTCTGGGAAAATGAACTTCAACATATGAATGCAACTCACAGAGTTACACGTTTCTCTTCAGTGGTCAGTTTGCTAACACAGTTTTCTGGAAATCTGCAATGGGATACTTCTTAGAGCAATGAAGCTTTCGGTGCCAAAGGAAATATACTCTGATGAAAACTAGAAAGAAGCTTTCTTAGAATCTTCTTCGTGATGTGTGAACTCATCTCACAGAGTTACACTTCTGTTTCCTAGAACAGTCCATTAACACTGTCTTTGAGGAACCTGAGAAGGGCTACTTTGGATCGCATTGAGGCCTACGCTGATAAAGGAAATATTATCACTTCAAAACGTGAAAGAAGCTTTCTGAGAAACTTCCTTGTGGTAAGTGAATTCTTCTCACAGAGTTACAACTTAGTCCTCATGAAGCAGTTTGTTAACACTCTTTTCGTTTAATCTGCAAAGTGATATTTGGGAGCCCTTTGGGGCCCATTGTGAAAAAGGAAATCTCCTCATATAATAACTATGGAGAAGCTTTCTGAGAGACTGCTTTCTGATGTGTGACTTCATCACACAGAGTTCCACCCTTCCCTTCTTGGAACAGTTTGCTAACACTGTGGTCCTGGATAATACAAAGTGATATTTGGGAGCTCATTGAGCGCTATGGTGAAAAAGCATATATCTTCAAAAAAAACTGGAAAGAAGCTTTCTGGGAAAATGAACTTCAACATATGAATGCAACTCACAGAGTTACACGTTTCTCTTCAGTGGTCAGTTTGCTAACACAGTTTTCTGGAAATCTGCAATGGGATACTTCTTAGAGCAATGAAGCTTTCGGTGCCAAAGGAAATATACTCTGATGAAAACTAGAAAGAAGCTTTCTTAGAATCTTCTTCGTGATGTGTGAATTCATCTCACAGAGTTACACTTCTGTTTCCTAGAACAGTCCATTAACACTGTCTTTGAGGAACCTGAGAAGGGCTACTTTGGATCGCATTGAGGCCTACGCTGATAAAGGAAATATTATCACTTCAAAACGTGAAAGAAGCTTTCTGAGAAACTTCCTTGTGGTAAGTGAATTCTTCTCACAGAGTTACAACTTAGTCCTCATGAAGCAGTTTGTTAACACTCTTTTCGTTTAATCTGCAAAGTGATATTTGGGAGCCCTTTGGGGCCCATTGTGAAAAAGGAAATCTCCTCATATAATAACTATGGAGAAGCTTTCTGAGAGACTGCTTTCTGATGTGTGACTTCATCACACAGAGTTCCACCCTTCCCTTCTTGGCACAGTTTGCTAACACTGTGGTCCTGGATTCTACAAAGTGATATTTGGGAGCTCATTGAGCGCTATGGTGAAAAAGCATATATCTTCAAAAAAAACTGGAAAGAAGCTTTCTGGGAAAATGAACTTCAACATATGAATGCAACTCACAGAGTTACACGTTTCTCTTCAGTGGTCAGTTTGCTAACACAGTTTTCTGGAAATCTGCAATGGGATACTTCTTAGAGCAATGAAGCTTTCGGTGCCAAAGGAAATATACTCTGATGAAAACTAGAAAGAAGCTTTCTTAGAATCTTCTTCGTGATGTGTGAATTCATCTCACAGAGTTACACTTCTGTTTCCTAGAACAGTCCATTAACACTGTCTTTGAGGAACCTGAGAAGGGCTACTTTGGATCGCATTGAGGCCTACGCTGATAAAGGAAATATTATCACTTCAAAACGTGAAAGAAGCTTTCTGAGAAACTTCCTTGTGGTAAGTGAATTCTTCTCACAGAGTTACAACTTAGTCCTCATGAAGCAGTTTGTTAACACTCTTTTCGTTTAATCTGCAAAGTGATATTTGGGAGCCCTTTGGGGCCCATTGTGAAAAAGGAAATCTCCTCATATAATAACTATGGAGAAGCTTTCTGAGAGACTGCTTTCTGATGTGTGACTTCATCACACAGAGTTCCACCCTTCCCTTCTTGGAACAGTTTGCTAACACTGTAGGTCCTGGATAATACAAAGTGATATTTGGGAGCTCATTGAGCGCTATGGTGAAAAAGCATATATCTTCAAAAAAAACTGGAAAGAAGCTTTCTGGGAAAATGAACTTCAACATATGAATGCAACTCACAGAGTTACACGTTTCTCTTCAGTGGTCAGTTTGCTAACACAGTTTTCTGGAAATCTGCAATGGGATGCTTCTTAGAGCAATGAAGCTTTCGGTGCCAAAGGAAATATACTCTGATGAAAACTAGAAAGAAGCTTTCTTAGAATCTTCTTCGTGATGTGTGAATTCATCTCACAGAGTTACACTTCTGTTTCCTAGAACAGTCCATTAACACTGTCTTTGAGGAACCTGAGAAGGGCTACTTTGGATCGCATTGAGGCCTACGCTGATAAAGGAAATATTATCACTTCAAAACGTGAAAGAAGCTTTCTGAGAAACTTCCTTGTGGTAAGTGAATTCTTCTCACAGAGTTACAACTTAGTCCTCATGAAGCAGTTTGTTAACACTCTTTTCGTTTAATCTGCAAAGTGATATTTGGGAGCCCTTTGGGGCCCATTGTGAAAAAGGAAATCTCCTCATATAATAACTATGGAGAAGCTTTCTGAGAGACTGCTTTCTGATGTGTGACTTCATCACACAGAGTTCCACCCTTCCCTTCTTGGAACAGTTTGCTAACACTGTGGTCCTGGATTCTACAAAGTGATATTTGGGAGCTCATTGAGCGCTATGGTGAAAAAGCATATATCTTCAAAAAAAACTGGAAAGAAGCTTTCTGGGAAAATGAACTTCAACATATGAATGCAACTCACAGAGTTACACGTTTCTCTTCAGTGGTCAGTTTGCTAACACAGTTTTCTGGAAATCTGCAATGGGATACTTCTTAGAGCAATGAAGCTTTCGGTGCCAAAGGAAATATACTCTGATGAAAACTAGAAAGAAGCTTTCTTAGAATCTTCTTCGTGATGTGTGAACTCATCTCACAGAGTTACACTTCTGTTTCCTAGAACAGTCCATTAACACTGTCTTTGAGGAACCTGAGAAGGGCTACTTTGGATCGCATTGAGGCCTACGCTGTAAAGGAAATATTATCACTTCAAAACGTGAAAGAAGCTTTCTGAGAAACTTCCTTGTGGTAAGTGAATTCTTCTCACAGAGTTACAACTTAGTCCTCATGAAGCAGTTTGTTAACACTCTTTTCGTTTAATCTGCAAAGTGATATTTGGGAGCCCTTTGGGGCCCATTGTGAAAAAGGAAATCTCCTCAGATAATAACTATGGAGAAGCTTTCTGAGAGACTGCTTTCTGATGTGTGACTTCATCACACAGAGTTCCACCCTTCCCTTCTTGGAACAGTTTGCTAACACTGTGGTCCTGGATTCTACAAAGTGATATTTGGGAGCTCATTGAGCGCTATGGTGAAAAAGCATATATCTTCAAAAAAAACTGGAAAGAAGCTTTCTGGGAAAATGAACTTCAACATATGAATGCAACTCACAGAGTTACACGTTTCTCTTCAGTGGTCAGTTTGCTAACACAGTTTTCTGGAAATCTGCAATGGGATACTTCTTAGAGCAATGAAGCTTTCGGTGCCAAAGGAAATATACTCTGATGAAAACTAGAAAGAAGCTTTCTTAGAATCTTCTTCGTGATGTGTGAACTCATCTCACAGAGTTACACTTCTGTTTCCTAGAACAGTCCATTAACACTGTCTTTGAGGAACCTGAGAAGGGCTACTTTGGATCGCATTGAGGCCTACGCTGATAAAGGAAATATCATCACTTCAAAACGTGAAAGAAGCTTTCTGAGAAACTTCCTTGTGGTAAGTGAATTCTTCTCACAGAGTTACAACTTAGTCCTCATGAAGCAGTTTGTTAACACTCTTTTCGTTTAATCTGCAAAGTGATATTTGGGAGCCCTTTGGGGCCCATTGTGAAAAAGGAAATCTCCTCATATAATAACTATGGAGAAGCTTTCTGAGAGACTGCTTTCTGATGTGTGACTTCATCACACAGAGTTCCACCCTTCCCTTCTTGGAACAGTTTGCTAACACTGTGGTCCTGGATTCTACAAAGTGATATTTGGGAGCTCATTGAGCGCTATGGTGAAAAAGCATATATCTTCAAAAAAAACTGGAAAGAAGCTTTCTGGGAAAATGAACTTCAACATATGAATGCAACTCACAGAGTTACACGTTTCTCTTCAGTGGTCAGTTTGCTAACACAGTTTTCTGGAAATCTGCAATGGGATACTTCTTAGAGCAATGAAGCTTTCGGTGCCAAAGGAAATATACTCTGATGAAAACTAGAAAGAAGCTTTCTTAGAATCTTCTTCGTGATGTGTGAACTCATCTCACAGAGTTACACTTCTGTTTCCTAGAACAGTCCATTAACACTGTCTTTGAGGAACCTGAGAAGGGCTACTTTGGATCGCATTGAGGCCTACGCTGATAAAGGAAATATTATCACTTCAAAACGTGAAAGAAGCTTTCTGAGAAACTTCCTTGTGGTAAGTGAATTCTTCTCACAGAGTTACAACTTAGTCCTCATGAAGCAGTTTGTTAACACTCTTTTCGTTTAATCTGCAAAGTGATATTTGGGAGC
Organism: Rhinopithecus roxellana; assembly: GCF_007565055.1. Classification (NCBI taxonomy): domain Eukaryota; kingdom Metazoa; phylum Chordata; class Mammalia; order Primates; family Cercopithecidae; genus Rhinopithecus; species Rhinopithecus roxellana. The sequence goes on from NC_044566.1 coordinate 99,468,348, forward strand.
CCTTTGGGGCCCATTGTGAAAAAGGAAATCTCCTCATATAATAACTATGGAGAAGCTTTCTGAGAGACTGCTTTCTGATGTGTGACTTCATCACACAGAGTTCAACCCTGCCCTTCTTGGCACAGTTTGCTAACACTGTGGTCCTGGATTCTACAAAGTGATATTTGGGAGCTCATTGAGCGCTATGGTGAAAAAGCATATATCTTCAAAAAAAACTGGAAAGAAGCTTTCTGGGAAAATGAACTTCAACATATGAATGCAACTCACAGAGTTACACGTTTCTCTTCAGTGGTCAGTTTGCTAACACAGTTTTCTGGAAATCTGCAATGGGATACTTCTTAGAGCAATGAAGCTTTCGGTGCCAAAGGAAATATACTCTGATGAAAACTAGAAAGAAGCTTTCTTAGAATCTTCTTCGTGATGTGTGAATTCATCTCACAGAGTTACACTTCTGTTTCCTAGAACAGTCCATTAACACTGTCTTTGAGGAACCTGAGAAGGGCTACTTTGGATCGCATTGAGGCCTACGCTGATAAAGGAAATATTATCACTTCAAAACGTGAAAGAAGCTTTCTGAGAAACTTCCTTGTGGTAAGTGAATTCTTCTCACAGAGTTACAACTTAGTCCTCATGAAGCAGTTTGTTAACACTCTTTTCGTTTAATCTGCAAAGTGATATTTGGGAGCCCTTTGGGGCCCATTGTGAAAAAGGAAATCTCCTCATATAATAACTATGGAGAAGCTTTCTGAGAGACTGCTTTCTGATGTGTGACTTCATCACACAGAGTTCCACCCTGCCCTTCTTGGAACAGTTTGCTAACACTGTGGTCCTGGATTCTACAAAGTGATATTTGGGAGCTCATTGAGCGCTATGGTGAAAAAGCATATATCTTCAAAAAAACTGGAAAGAAGCTTTCTGGGAAAATGAACTTCAACATATGAATGCAACTCACAGAGTTACACGTTTCTCTTCAGTGGTCAGTTTGCTAACACAGTTTTCTGGAAATCTGCAATGGGATACTTCTTAGAGCAATGAAGCTTTCGGTGCCAAAGGAAATATACTCTGATGAAAACTAGAAAGAAGCTTTCTTAGAATCTTCTTCGTGATGTGTGAACTCATCTCACAGAGTTACACTTCTGTTTCCTAGAACAGTCCATTAACACTGTCTTTGAGGAACCTGAGAAGGGCTACTTTGGATCGCATTGAGGCCTACGCTGATAAAGGAAATATCATCACTTCAAAACGTGAAAGAAGCTTTCTGAGAAACTTCCTTGTGGTAAGTGAATTCTTCTCACAGAGTTACAACTTAGTCCTCATGAAGCAGTTTGTTAACACTCTTTTCGTTTAATCTGCAAAGTGATATTTGGGAGCCCTTTGGGGCCCATTGTGAAAAAGGAAATCTCCTCATATAATAACTATGGAGAAGCTTTCTGAGAGACTGCTTTCTGATGTGTGACTTCATCACACAGAGTTCCACCCTGCCCTTCTTGGAACAGTTTGCTAACACTGTGGTCCTGGATTCTACAAAGTGATATTTGGGAGCTCATTGAGCGCTATGGTGAAAAAGCATATATCTTCAAAAAAAACTGGAAAGAAGCTTTCTGGGAAAATGAACTTCAACATATGAATGCAACTCACAGAGTTACACCTTTCTCTTCAGTGGTCAGTTTGCTAACACAGTTTTCTGGAAATCTGCAATGGGATACTTCTTAGAGCAATGAAGCTTTCGGTGCCAAAGGAAATATACTCTGATGAAAACTAGAAAGAAGCTTTCTTAGAATCTTCTTCGTGATGTGTGAACTCATCTCACAGAGTTACACTTCTGTTTCCTAGAACAGTCCATTAACACTGTCTTTGAGGAACCTGAGAAGGGCTACTTTGGATCGCATTGAGGCCTACGCTGATAAAGGAAATATCATCACTTCAAAACGTGAAAGAAGCTTTCTGAGAAACTTCCTTGTGGTAAGTGAATTCTTCTCACAGAGTTACAACTTAGTCCTCATGAAGCAGTTTGTTAACACTCTTTTCGTTTAATCTGCAAAGTGATATTTGGGAGCCCTTTGGGGCCCATTGTGAAAAAGGAAATCTCCTCATATAATAACTATGGAGAAGCTTTCTGAGAGACTGCTTTCTGATGTGTGACTTCATCACACAGAGTTCCACCCTGCCCTTCTTGGCACAGTTTGCTAACACTGTGGTCCTGGATTCTACAAAGTGATATTTGGGAGCTCATTGAGCGCTATGGTGAAAAAGCATATATCTTCAAAAAAAACTGGAAAGAAGCTTTCTGGGAAAATGAACTTCAACATATGAATGCAACTCACAGAGTTACACGTTTCTCTTCAGTGGTCAGTTTGCTAACACAGTTTTCTGGAAATCTGCAATGGGATACTTCTTAGAGCAATGAAGCTTTCGGTGCCAAAGGAAATATACTCTGATGAAAACTAGAAAGAAGCTTTCTTAGAATCTTCTTCGTGATGTGTGAACTTCATCTCACAGAGTTACACTTCTGTTTCCTAGAACAGTCCATTAACACTGTCTTTGAGGAACCTGAGAAGGGCTACTTTGGATCGCATTGAGGCCTACGCTGATAAAGGAAATATTATCACTTCAAAACGTGAAAGAAGCTTTCTGAGAAACTTCCTTGTGGTAAGTGAATTCTTCTCACAGAGTTACAACTTAGTCCTCATGAAGCAGTTTGTTAACACTCTTTTCGTTTAATCTGCAAAGTGATATTTGGGAGCCCTTTGGGGCCCATTGTGAAAAGGAAATCTCCTCATATAATAACTATGGAGAAGCTTTCTGAGAGACTGCTTTCTGATGTGTGACTTCATCACACAGAGTTCCACCCTTCCCTTCTTGGAACAGTTTGCTAACACTGTGGTCCTGGATTCTACAAAGTGATATTTGGGAGCTCATTGAGCGCTATGGTGAAAAAGCATATATCTTCAAAAAAAACTGGAAAGAAGCTTTCTGGGAAAATGAACTTCAACATATGAATGCAACTCACAGAGTTACACGTTTCTCTTCAGTGGTCAGTTTGCTAACACAGTTTTCTGGAAATCTGCAATGGGATACTTCTTAGAGCAATGAAGCTTTCGGTGCCAAAGGAAATATACTCTGATGAAAACTAGAAAGAAGCTTTCTTAGAATCTTCTTCGTGATGTGTGAACTCATCTCACAGAGTTACACTTCTGTTTCCTAGAACAGTCCATTAACACTGTCTTTGAGGAACCTGAGAAGGGCTACTTTGGATCGCATTGAGGCCTACGCTGATAAAGGAAATATCATCACTTCAAAACGTGAAAGAAGCTTTCTGAGAAACTTCCTTGTGGTAAGTGAATTCTTCTCACAGAGTTACAACTTAGTCCTCATGAAGCAGTTTGTTAACACTCTTTTCGTTTAATCTGCAAAGTGATATTTGGGAGCCCTTGGGGCCCATTGTGAAAAAGGAAATCTCCTCATATAATAACTATGGAGAAGCTTTCTGAGAGACTGCTTTCTGATGTGTGACTTCATCACACAGAGTTCCACCCTGCCCTTCTTGGCACAGTTTGCTAACACTGTGGTCCTGGATTCTACAAAGTGATATTTGGGAGCTCATTGAGCGCTATGGTGAAAAAGCATATATCTTCAAAAAAAACTGGAAAGAAGCTTTCTGGGAAAATGAACTTCAACATATGAATGCAACTCACAGAGTTACACGTTTCTCTTCAGTGGTCAGTTTGCTAACACAGTTTTCTGGAAATCTGCAATGGGATACTTCTTAGAGCAATGAAGCTTTCGGTGCCAAAGGAAATATACTCTGATGAAAACTAGAAAGAAGCTTTCTTAGAATCTTCTTCGTGATGTGTGAACTCATCTCACAGAGTTACACTTCTGTTTCCTAGAACAGTCCATTAACACTGTCTTTGAGGAACCTGAGAAGGGCTACTTTGGATCGCATTGAGGCCTACGCTGATAAAGGAAATATCATCACTTCAAAACGTGAAAGAAGCTTTCTGAGAAACTTCCTTGTGGTAAGTGAATTCTTCTCACAGAGTTACAACTTAGTCCTCATGAAGCAGTTTGTTAACACTCTTTTCGTTTAATCTGCAAAGTGATATTTGGGAGCCCTTTGGGGCCCATTGTGAAAAAGGAAATCTCCTCATATAATAACTATGGAGAAGCTTTCTGAGAGACTGCTTTCTGATGTGTGACTTCATCACACAGAGTTCCACCCTTCCCTTCTTGGAACAGTTTGCTAACACTGTGGTCCTGGATTCTACAAAGTGATATTTGGGAGCTCATTGAGCGCTATGGTGAAAAAGCATATATCTTCAAAAAAAACTGGAAAGAAGCTTTCTGGGAAAATGAACTTCAACATATGAATGCAACTCACAGAGTTACACGTTTCTCTTCAGTGGTCAGTTTGCTAACACAGTTTTCTGGAAATCTGCAATGGGATACTTCTTAGAGCAATGAAGCTTTCGGTGCCAAAGGAAATATACTCTGATGAAAACTAGAAAGAAGCTTTCTTAGAATCTTCTTCGTGATGTGTGAACTCATCTCACAGAGTTACACTTCTGTTTCCTAGAACAGTCCATTAACACTGTCTTTGAGGAACCTGAGAAGGGCTACTTTGGATCGCATTGAGGCCTACGCTGATAAAGGAAATATCATCACTTCAAAACGTGAAAGAAGCTTTCTGAGAAACTTCCTTGTGGTAAGTGAATTCTTCTCACAGAGTTACAACTTAGTCCTCATGAAGCAGTTTGTTAACACTCTTTTCGTTTAATCTGCAAAGTGATATTTGGGAGCCCTTTGGGGCCCATTGTGAAAAAGGAAATCTCCTCATATAATAACTATGGAGAAGCTTTCTGAGAGACTGCTTTCTGATGTGTGACTTCATCACACAGAGTTCCACCCTGCCCTTCTTGGAACAGTTTGCTAACACTGTGGTCCTGGATTCTACAAAGTGATATTTGGGAGCTCATTGAGCGCTATGGTGAAAAAGCATATATCTTCAAAAAAAACTGGAAAGAAGCTTTCTGGGAAAATGAACTTCAACATATGAATGCAACTCACAGAGTTACACGTTTCTCTTCAGTGGTCAGTTTGCTAACACAGTTTTCTGGAAATCTGCAATGGGATACTTCTTAGAGCAATGAAGCTTTCGGTGCCAAAGGAAATATACTCTGATGAAAACTAGAAAGAAGCTTTCTTAGAATCTTCTTCGTGATGTGTGAACTCATCTCACAGAGTTACACTTCTGTTTCCTAGAACAGTCCATTAACACTGTCTTTGAGGAACCTGAGAAGGGCTACTTTGGATCGCATTGAGGCCTACGCTGATAAAGGAAATATATCACTTCAAAACGTGAAAGAAGCTTTCTGAGAAACTTCCTTGTGGTAAGTGAATTCTTCTCACAGAGTTACAACTTAGTCCTCATGAAGCAGTTTGTTAACACTCTTTTCGTTTAATCTGCAAAGTGATATTTGGGAGCCCTTTGGGGCCCATTGTGAAAAAGGAAATCTCCTCATATAATAACTATGGAGAAGCTTTCTGAGAGACTGCTTTCTGATGTGTGACTTCATCACACAGAGTTCCACCCTTCCCTTCTTGGCACAGTTTGCTAACACTGTGGTCCTGGATTCTACAAAGTGATATTTGGGAGCTCATTGAGCGCTATGGTGAAAAAGCATATATCTTCAAAAAAAACTGGAAAGAAGCTTTCTGGGAAAATGAACTTCAACATATGAATGCAACTCACAGAGTTACACGTTTCTCTTCAGTGGTCAGTTTGCTAACACAGTTTTCTGGAAATCTGCAATGGGATACTTCTTAGAGCAATGAAGCTTTCGGTGCCAAAGGAAATATACTCTGATGAAAACTAGAAAGAAGCTTTCTTAGAATCTTCTTCGTGATGTGTGAACTCATCTCACAGAGTTACACTTCTGTTTCCTAGAACAGTCCATTAACACTGTCTTTGAGGAACCTGAGAAGGGCTACTTTGGATCGCATTGAGGCCTACGCTGATAAAGGAAATATCATCACTTCAAAACGTGAAAGAAGCTTTCTGAGAAACTTCCTTGTGGTAAGTGAATTCTTCTCACAGAGTTACAACTTAGTCCTCATGAAGCAGTTTGTTAACACTCTTTTCGTTTAATCTGCAAAGTGATATTTGGGAGCCCTTTGGGGCCCATTGTGAAAAAGGAAATCTCCTCATATAATAACTATGGAGAAGCTTTCTGAGAGACTGCTTTCTGATGTGTGACTTCATCACACAGAGTTCCACCCTTCCCTTCTTGGAACAGTTTGCTAACACTGTGGTCCTGGATTCTACAAAGTGATATTTGGGAGCTCATTGAGCGCTATGGTGAAAAAGCATATATCTTCAAAAAAAACTGGAAAGAAGCTTTCTGGGAAAATGAACTTCAACATATGAATGCAACTCACAGAGTTACACGTTTCTCTTCAGTGGTCAGTTTGCTAACACAGTTTTCTGGAAATCTGCAATGGGATACTTCTTAGAGCAATGAAGCTTTCGGTGACAAAGGAAATATACTCTGATGAAAACTAGAAAGAAGCTTTCTTAGAATCTTCTTCGTGATGTGTGAACTCATCTCACAGAGTTACACTTCTGTTTCCTAGAACAGTCCATTAACACTGTCTTTGAGGAACCTGAGAAGGGCTACTTTGGATCGCATTGAGGCCTACGCTGATAAAGGAAATATCATCACTTCAAAACGTGAAAGAAGCTTTCTGAGAAACTTCCTTGTGGTAAGTGAATTCTTCTCACAGAGTTACAACTTAGTCCTCATGAAGCAGTTTGTTAACACTCTTTTCGTTTAATCTGCAAAGTGATATTTGGGAGCCCTTTGGGGCCCATTGTGAAAAAGGAAATCTCCTCATATAATAACTATGGAGAAGCTTTCTGAGAGACTGCTTTCTGATGTGTGACTTCATCACACAGAGTTCCACCCTTCCCTTCTTGGCACAGTTTGCTAACACTGTGGTCCTGGATTCTACAAAGTGATATTTGGGAGCTCATTGAGCGCTATGGTGAAAAAGCATATATCTTCAAAAAAAACTGGAAAGAAGCTTTCTGGGAAAATGAACTTCAACATATGAATGCAACTCACAGAGTTACACGTTTCTCTTCAGTGGTCAGTTTGCTAACACAGTTTTCTGGAAATCTGCAATGGGATACTTCTTAGAGCAATGAAGCTTTCGGTGCCAAAGGAAATATACTCTGATGAAAACTAGAAAGAAGCTTTCTTAGAATCTTCTTCGTGATGTGTGAACTCATCTCACAGAGTTACACTTCTGTTTCCTAGAACAGTCCATTAACACTGTCTTTGAGGAACCTGAGAAGGGCTACTTTGGATCGCATTGAGGCCTACGCTGATAAAGGAAATATTATCACTTCAAAACGTGAAAGAAGCTTTCTGAGAAACTTCCTTGTGGTAAGTGAATTCTTCTCACAGAGTTACAACTTAGTCCTCATGAAGCAGTTTGTTAACACTCTTTTCGTTTAATCTGCAAAGTGATATTTGGGAGCCCTTTGGGGCCCATTGTGAAAAAGGAAATCTCCTCATATAATAACTATGGAGAAGCTTTCTGAGAGACTGCTTTCTGATGTGTGACTTCATCACACAGAGTTCCACCCTTCCCTTCTTGGCACAGTTTGCTAACACTGTGGTCCTGGATTCTACAAAGTGATATTTGGGAGCTCATTGAGCGCTATGGTGAAAAAGCATATATCTTCAAAAAAACTGGAAAGAAGCTTTCTGGGAAAATGAACTTCAACATATGAATGCAACTCACAGAGTTACACGTTTCTCTTCAGTGGTCAGTTTGCTAACACAGTTTTCTGGAAATCTGCAATGGGATACTTCTTAGAGCAATGAAGCTTTCGGTGCCAAAGGAAATATACTCTGATGAAAACTAGAAAGAAGCTTTCTTAGAATCTTCTTCGTGATGTGTGAACTCATCTCACAGAGTTACACTTCTGTTTCCTAGAACAGTCCATTAACACTGTCTTTGAGGAACCTGAGAAGGGCTACTTTGGATCGCATTGAGGCCTACGCTGATAAAGGAAATATTATCACTTCAAAACGTGAAAGAAGCTTTCTGAGAAACTTCCTTGTGGTAAGTGAATTCTTCTCACAGAGTTACAACTTAGTCCTCATGAAGCAGTTTGTTAACACTCTTTTCGTTTAATCTGCAAAGTGATATTTGGGAGCCCTTTGGGGCCCATTGTGAAAAAGGAAATCTCCTCAGATAATAACTATGGAGAAGCTTTCTGAGAGACTGCTTTCTGATGTGTGACTTCATCACACAGAGTTCCACCCTTCCCTTCTTGGAACAGTTTGCTAACACTGTGGTCCTGGATTCTACAAAGTGATATTTGGGAGCTCATTGAGCGCTATGGTGAAAAAGCATATATCTTCAAAAAAAACTGGAAAGAAGCTTTCTGGGAAAATGAACTTCAACATATGAATGCAACTCACAGAGTTACACGTTTCTCTTCAGTGGTCAGTTTGCTAACACAGTTTTCTGGAAATCTGCAATGGGATACTTCTTAGAGCAATGAAGCTTTCGGTGCCAAAGGAAATATACTCTGATGAAAACTAGAAAGAAGCTTTCTTAGAATCTTCTTCGTGATGTGTGAACTCATCTCACAGAGTTACACTTCTGTTTCCTAGAACAGTCCATTAACACTGTCTTTGAGGAACCTGAGAAGGGCTACTTTGGATCGCATTGAGGCCTACGCTGATAAAGGAAATATCATCACTTCAAAACGTGAAAGAAGCTTTCTGAGAAACTTCCTTGTGGTAAGTGAATTCTTCTCACAGAGTTACAACTTAGTCCTCATGAAGCAGTTTGTTAACACTCTTTTCGTTTAATCTGCAAAGTGATATTTGGGAGCCCTTTGGGGCCCATTGTGAAAAAGGAAATCTCCTCATATAATAACTATGGAGAAGCTTTCTGAGAGACTGCTTTCTGATGTGTGACTTCATCACACAGAGTTCCACCCTTCCCTTCTTGGCACAGTTTGCTAACACTGTGGTCCTGGATTCTACAAAGTGATATTTGGGAGCTCATTGAGCGCTATGGTGAAAAAGCATATATCTTCAAAAAAAACTGGAAAGAAGCTTTCTGGGAAAATGAACTTCAACATATGAATGCAACTCACAGAGTTACACCGTTTCTCTTCAGTGGTCAGTTTGCTAACACAGTTTTCTGGAAATCTGCAATGGGATACTTCTTAGAGCAATGAAGCTTTCGGTGCCAAAGGAAATATACTCTGATGAAAACTAGAAAGAAGCTTTCTTAGAATCTTCTTCGTGATGTGTGAACTCATCTCACAGAGTTACACTTCTGTTTCCTAGAACAGTCCATTAACACTGTCTTTGAGGAACCTGAGAAGGGCTACTTTGGATCGCATTGAGGCCTACGCTGATAAAGGAAATATCATCACTTCAAAACGTGAAAGAAGCTTTCTGAGAAACTTCCTTGTGGTAAGTGAATTCTTCTCACAGAGTTACAACTTAGTCCTCATGAAGCAGTTTGTTAACACTCTTTTCGTTTAATCTGCAAAGTGATATTTGGGAGCCCTTTGGGGCCCATTGTGAAAAAGGAAATCTCCTCAGATAATAACTATGGAGAAGCTTTCTGAGAGACTGCTTTCTGATGTGTGACTTCATCACACAGAGTTCCACCCTTCCCTTCTTGGCACAGTTTGCTAACACTGTGGTCCTGGATTCTACAAAGTGATATTTGGGAGCTCATTGAGCGCTATGGTGAAAAAGCATATATCTTCAAAAAAAACTGGAAAGAAGCTTTCTGGGAAAATGAACTTCAACATATGAATGCAACTCACAGAGTTACACGTTTCTCTTCAGTGGTCAGTTTGCTAACACAGTTTTCTGGAAATCTGCAATGGGATACTTCTTAGAGCAATGAAGCTTTCGGTGCCAAAGGAAATATACTCTGATGAAAACTAGAAAGAAGCTTTCTTAGAATCTTCTTCGTGATGTGTGAATTCATCTCACAGAGTTACACTTCTGTTTCCTAGAACAGTCCATTAACACTGTCTTTGAGGAACCTGAGAAGGGCTACTTTGGATCGCATTGAGGCCTACGCTGATAAAGGAAATATCATCACTTCAAAACGTGAAAGAAGCTTTCTGAGAAACTTCCTTGTGGTAAGTGAATTCTTCTCACAGAGTTACAACTTAGTCCTCATGAAGCAGTTTGTTAACACTCTTTTCGTTTAATCTGCAAAGTGATATTTGGGAGCCCTTTGGGGCCCATTGTGAAAAAGGAAATCTCCTCATATAATAACTATGGAGAAGCTTTCTGAGAGACTGCTTTCTGATGTGTGACTTCATCACACAGAGTTCCACCCTTCCCTTCTTGGCACAGTTTGCTAACACTGTGGTCCTGGATTCTACAAAGTGATATTTGGGAGCTCATTGAGCGCTATGGTGAAAAAGCATATATCTTCAAAAAAAACTGGAAAGAAGCTTTCTGGGAAAATGAACTTCAACATATGAATGCAACTCACAGAGTTACACCGTTTCTCTTCAGTGGTCAGTTTGCTAACACAGTTTTCTGGAAATCTGCAATGGGATACTTCTTAGAGCAATGAAGCTTTCGGTGCCAAAGGAAATATACTCTGATGAAAACTAGAAAGAAGCTTTCTTAGAATCTTCTTCGTGATGTGTGAACTCATCTCACAGAGTTACACTTCTGTTTCCTAGAACAGTCCATTAACACTGTCTTTGAGGAACCTGAGAAGGGCTACTTTGGATCGCATTGAGGCCTACGCTGATAAAGGAAATATCATCACTTCAAAACGTGAAAGAAGCTTTCTGAGAAACTTCCTTGTGGTAAGTGAATTCTTCTCACAGAGTTACAACTTAGTCCTCATGAAGCAGTTTGTTAACACTCTTTTCGTTTAATCTGCAAAGTGATATTTGGGAGCCCTTTGGGGCCCATTGTGAAAAAGGAAATCTCCTCAGATAATAACTATGGAGAAGCTTTCTGAGAGACTGCTTTCTGATGTGTGACTTCATCACACAGAGTTCAACCCTGCCCTTCTTGGCACAGTTTGCTAACACTGTGGTCCTGGATTCTACAAAGTGATATTTGGGAGCTCATTGAGCGCTATGGTGAAAAAGCATATATCTTCAAAAAAAACTGGAAAGAAGCTTTCTGGGAAAATGAACTTCAACATATGAATGCAACTCACAGAGTTACACGTTTCTCTTCAGTGGTCAGTTTGCTAACACAGTTTTCTGGAAATCTGCAATGGGATACTTCTTAGAGCAATGAAGCTTTCGGTGCCAAAGGAAATATACTCTGATGAAAACTAGAAAGAAGCTTTCTTAGAATCTTCTTCGTGATGTGTGAATTCATCTCACAGAGTTACACTTCTGTTTCCTAGAACAGTCCATTAACACTGTCTTTGAGGAACCTGAGAAGGGCTACTTTGGATCGCATTGAGGCCTACGCTGATAAAGGAAATATTATCACTTCAAAACGTGAAAGAAGCTTTCTGAGAAACTTCCTTGTGGTAAGTGAATTCTTCTCACAGAGTTACAACTTAGTCCTCATGAAGCAGTTTGTTAACACTCTTTTCGTTTAATCTGCAAAGTGATATTTGGGAGCCCTTTGGGGCCCATTGTGAAAAAGGAAATCTCCTCATATAATAACTATGGAGAAGCTTTCTGAGAGACTGCTTTCTGATGTGTGACTTCATCACACAGAGTTCCACCCTTCCCTTCTTGGAACAGTTTGCTAACACTGTGGTCCTGGATTCTACAAAGTGATATTTGGGAGCTCATTGAGCGCTATGGTGAAAAAGCATATATCTTCAAAAAAAACTGGAAAGAAGCTTTCTGGGAAAATGAACTTCAACATATGAATGCAACTCACAGAGTTACACCTTTCTCTTCAGTGGTCAGTTTGCTAACACAGTTTTCTGGAAATCTGCAATGGGATACTTCTTAGAGCAATGAAGCTTTCGGTGCCAAAGGAAATATACTCTGATGAAAACTAGAAAGAAGCTTTCTTAGAATCTTCTTCGTGATGTGTGAACTCATCTCACAGAGTTACACTTCTGTTTCCTAGAACAGTCCATTAACACTGTCTTTGAGGAACCTGAGAAGGGCTACTTTGGATCGCATTGAGGCCTACGCTGATAAAGGAAATATCATCACTTCAAAACGTGAAAGAAGCTTTCTGAGAAACTTCCTTGTGGTAAGTGAATTCTTCTCACAGAGTTACAACTTAGTCCTCATGAAGCAGTTTGTTAACACTCTTTTCGTTTAATCTGCAAAGTGATATTTGGGAGCCCTTTGGGGCCCAATGTGAAAAAGGAAATCTCCTCAGATAATAACTATGGAGAAGCTTTCTGAGAGACTGCTTTCTGATGTGTGACTTCATCACACAGAGTTCCACCCTTCCCTTCTTGGCACAGTTTGCTAACACTGTGGTCCTGGATAATACAAAGTGATATTTGGGAGCTCATTGAGCGCTATGGTGAAAAAGCATATATCTTCAAAAAAAACTGGAAAGAAGCTTTCTGGGAAAATGAACTTCAACATATGAATGCAACTCACAGAGTTACACGTTTCTCTTCAGTGGTCAGTTTGCTAACACAGTTTTCTGGAAATCTGCAATGGGATACTTCTTAGAGCAATGAAGCTTTCGGTGCCAAAGGAAATATACTCTGATGAAAACTAGAAAGAAGCTTTCTTAGAATCTTCTTCGTGATGTGTGAACTCATCTCACAGAGTTACACTTCTGTTTCCTAGAACAGTCCATTAACACTGTCTTTGAGGAACCTGAGAAGGGCTACTTTGGATCGCATTGAGGCCTACGCTGATAAAGGAAATATTATCACTTCAAAACGTGAAAGAAGCTTTCTGAGAAACTTCCTTGTGGTAAGTGAATTCTTCTCACAGAGTTACAACTTAGTCCTCATGAAGCAGTTTGTTAACACTCTTTTCGTTTAATCTGCAAAGTGATATTTGGGAGCCCTTTGGGGCCCATTGTGAAAAAGGAAATCTCCTCATATAATAACTATGGAGAAGCTTTCTGAGAGACTGCTTTCTGATGTGTGACTTCATCACACAGAGTTCCACCCTTCCCTTCTTGGAACAGTTTGCTAACACTGTGGTCCTGGATTCTACAAAGTGATATTTGGGAGCTCATTGAGCGCTATGGTGAAAAAGCATATATCTTCAAAAAAAACTGGAAAGAAGCTTTCTGGGAAAATGAACTTCAACATATGAATGCAACTCACAGAGTTACACGTTTCTCTTCAGTGGTCAGTTTGCTAACACAGTTTTCTGGAAATCTGCAATGGGATACTTCTTAGAGCAATGAAGCTTTCGGTGCCAAAGGAAATATACTCTGATGAAAACTAGAAAGAAGCTTCTTAGAATCTTCTTCGTGATGTGTGAACTCATCTCACAGAGTTACACTTCTGTTTCCTAGAACAGTCCATTAACACTGTCTTTGAGGAACCTGAGAAGGGCTACTTTGGATCGCATTGAGGCCTACGCTGATAAAGGAAATATCATCACTTCAAACGTGAAAGAAGCTTTCTGAGAAACTTCCTTGTGGTAAGTGAATTCTTCTCACAGAGTTACAACTTAGTCCTCATGAAGCAGTTTGTTAACACTCTTTTCGTTTAATCTGCAAAGTGATATTTGGGAGCCCTTTGGGGCCCATTGTGAAATAGGAAATCTCCTCATATAATACTATGGAGAAGCTTTCTGAGAGACTGCTTTCTGATTGTGACTTCATCACACAGAGTTCAACCCTGCCCTTCTTGGAACAGTTTGCTAACACTGTGGTCCGGATTCTACAAAGTGATATTTGGGAGATATTGAGCGCTATGGTGAAAAAGCTATATCTTCAAAAAAGTGAAAGAAGTTTTCTTAGAATCTTCCCTTGATGTGTGAATCATCTCACTGAGTTACACTCATGT